>NW_018230773.1:48171-82298 GCF_001263595.1 Phalaenopsis equestris | reverse complement strand
GGTTAACGAATTTAACCACATCTTAGCTTTATCCCTCAGTGAGAAAGGAAATAGCATAAGTCTTATGACATTATCTGATACACCATCATATTTAAATGTAGCACACAATTCGAGAAAATTAGCAAGATGTAAACTTGGATCTTCAGTTGGTGATCCCCCAAATTGATTATTTGATACCATTTTGATAGTAGCAGGTATGCATAATGTGTATAAGTATAAGAATTCTGTTGTGAAAGTATGCATATTGTGTTGTGCCAAATAGGAGCAATAATATTCTTTACCTTTACTAGAGATGCTATAAAGAACATTGGCTAATTTAAATTTTGAATAGTTCTAAGACTGACTAGAGAGGGAAGATATTAGCTCTCACTCTAAGAGTTCCCTTAATTCCCTCCACTTGGGGGCTAACATCTCGTATCAGAACCTAAAATAATAAACCAAGTTGGGGTCTTTAACCTGTCATTTGAAAGTCCTCTAACTCTACACCCTTCAATGAATATTTCTCTATTTATTTTCACTCAATCATATGAACTACATTCTCATTCATATAACCTCATGTGATTCTTTCCAATAGTTGACTGAGACAATACTAGCCCGGTTCTTACATGTTCTCACAAAAAAAATTTAATATCTGGATTGGCCAAATAAAGAAGTAAATGAAGTGCATGGATTTAAATCATCACAACTTCTTCCATCAATAAAGATCAATACTCTCCACAACTTCCATCCAAAACTTAATTACTTATCATTTTAAGAAGAAAGATAAAGAAAACTACTCAGAATCCATGGAGAAAACAAAACCATTTAGTTTAAAAGTAAAAATCATTGTCAAACCAACAACAAGTTTCAATTAAAACCAAAAGTAGTATAAAATAAAAGATAAAAACTTATCTCAAGTCCTTCACCAAACTCTTGAAGTTCCTTTGAATCTCTTCTCTTTTACAACACTCTCAATATAAAACTAAAATAAAAAAAAGGATAAATATGTGATGCCTGAAACTCTCTCCAACTAACTCCCCAATTTTAGAACTTTAAAATTTTCCCAGTACTTTCATGACCCTTTTGAAAGTCTCAATCTTCCTCCTTTTATAATTCTCCAAAAGGTGCATTGGTATCTTTTCAAAATGTGTCTTGATTTGATGTATTGCTCTAAGAGATACATCATTTCACAATAATTTTCATCCATGGTGGTTGCAACCACCTATTAAGCCAATAGGTGCCTCAAAAACCTCTTCAAAATTTGTAGAAACCAAATTTACTCATCCAATAACTACCACTGATGCTTAAGCGCGGGACCTCTAGTGCTTAGGCGCGGCCTTCTCTGCTGCACTGCTGCACCAGCGCTTAAGAGCTGGATCTAGCGCTTAGGCGCCAAAACACTTTTGCAAATTTTTCACCTATTTACTCCACATTTGATCCTTTTTCACTCCTTTAAGCACTTTTCACCTTTTTACCTGTACCTGAAAGAAAAACACAAAAATACCTTCCATTAAAGTGCAATATCTCAAAAATAAGTATAAAAATGTGTCTAAAAACACTATATTTTAGGTGTATCATGACCGAATGTATCAGAGATAATCTTATCTTTAGGATTAGAATCTCGATTAGAATCTCTAAAATCATTTATAAGTACCCAATATATTTGTGTAGTGATTCCGTTAGAATTTGAAAGTATGTTAATGAGATGCAATGAGTTAAAGGAACAATTGACCTTATTTATCATGTGTGTTTATGTTTGTGTTACAATAATATATAAGACTAGAAGAACCTTTTTATATTACTATGTTGATACCTGTTATGCTATTTATAATTTTTTTTAGTTAATTTCATTCTGACAAGTTTATTTTAGATTTACTTTCTACTACATGTTTTCAATCCTGATAAATAATTTAAATGTTTTTGATAGACATTTGTGGTTGATAAAATTTCTAAACTGTTTTCCTTCCTGCTTATATTTTTTTGTATTGAATGTTATATATGTTTAAAATCAAGTTTGAGGTAGGAAGAAAAACAAAATTTAAAGTGACTATACTTCCTTTTAGTTATATATTATTGCAAGCTTGTTTTAGGCTATATTTACTTTCTCCTGCAGTCATTCTACCTGATTATGAATGTATATGAATTTCATAGGATGTTGTAGTAGTAAGTAGATTCAACTTTTACTTTTTCTTCCTGCTATATTTTATAGAATTAATTGCAAAATATTTTAAAATTTAAGTTTGGGGAGAAGAAAATTTTCTTGTAAAAGAAAGAAACTAAATTTTATTTATCCTCAATTAACTATATTTTCATTAACTATATTTTCAGCTATATTTTCAGAATTTAATTTGACATGACCTTCGGTATTAGAGGCTAACTTTAGATAACTATATTTGTGTTTCTAAATATATAGTAGAGTTAAGTAAAATTTTTCAATAATGAAAGTTATTTCTAGAGTTAAGATGTTTGGCACGAAAGGAGAAGACTATGCTTTTTCTACTTAAAGTAAAGGAAATTGTATTTTTGAAGTATTAAGAATCTTAGAGTTTCATGTAAGAAGAAAATAATGAGACTTTATGAAAAATCTTCAAAGCTAATATGAATTTATAAAGTGAAGGAATGTGAAAAGATTTTAACTTTAACAAAAGGATAGTGAAGTTCAAAATCATTAAAGGTTATTTAGATATAGTAATCCTCACATGAAAAAAAAAAGAAAGGATTGAAAATGATCCTGAAAGAAAAGAAAAAAGAAAAAGAAAAAGAAAATAAAAGATGGTATTGTCTCAGTCAACAAATGGTTAGAAAAATAAAGTTGTGTGATTTGAATCCTTGTGCTTCATGACCTCTTGATTTGGCCAATTAAGATGTTAATACCTGTTGTGAGAACATGTAAGATCCAAGATGATATTGTCTCAGTCAACAAAGTCAACAAATGGTTAGATCAGTCAACAAATGGTTAGAAACACATATTGATTTCATGAATGAGAATGTAGTTCATGGGGTTGAGTGTAAATAAATAGGGAAATAAACTTTTCAAAAGTGTAGATATAGAGAACTTTAGAGTGAGAGGCTAAAGCCCCCAATTTGATTTATAGTTTTAGGTTTTAATATGAGCTACTAGCCCCATGTGGAGGGAGAAGAGGGAACTTTAGAGTGATAGCTAGTATCTTCTCTACCTAACCAGTCTTCAAAATTATTTAAACTATAGATTAGTCAACGTTCTTTATATCATCTCTAGTAAGGGTAAAGAGTATTAAAGAATAAAGAATAATATTATTCCTATTTGGCACAACACATTTAGCATACTTTCATAACAGAATTTTTATACTTATTACTGATTCATGATAAGGAAAAAGATAGTTTACTTATATAGCATTCATCTTCCAAATATTTAGTTAAGTTAATTAGTTGTTTACTTTATTTTCATAAAACAAAAATTACAAAAATAATCAAATTTTTATTCTTATTATAGCTTCTTAAGTTTAAGTAAGAATATTTTGTTAAGTAGATTTTTTTCATCTAAATTTTTTAATTTTCTTAAGTGCATATTATTAGTCTTCTCTGTGGGTTCGATATTCGGGCCTTAATAAAAAATTTCTATATTCTTTGATTATGATACATATACTTGCATAGTATCCCATATTTAATTATTATAATTTGTATTCTTATTTTTAATAGTGGAAAACTAACCTAGCTTTGACTTTGGTTCATGTTTTTGGCTTTGTTACTAAGTAAGAATAACTGTTAAGGAAGTTAAACATATAATTGCATACATCGCATTTTACATCTATATACCAAAGAATCAGGATCACATAGCCAATGAGCAAATTAAACAATAAAAAATATTACAATTTTTTTTGTCTATAATTGGAAAAGGAAACAAGCTGGAAACTTTATTCAATGGGTGGCCTAGACGTTTATGTCAAAGATTTGGGGATGGTGAAGTAGCAACATTACACTTTCTCTTTTGTGGAGTATTAAGGTAGTAGTGTCCTCCTCTTTTAGTTCCCGTCCCAATCATCTTCCCCGATTATTGGGTCTGTAGCACACAAGTGTGGTTATTAAAAATGGCAAGGCATTGTGAATCAAACACAAATTTGCTAATGGAAATCAAATTTAATTTGAAGGAGGAGACACATAAAACATTTTGTAGAATGAAATTAACAAAATGGAAGTTGTCTATGTGTGTGATAGTTGCAGTAGCGTCGTTAGGCAAGTGAACTTTTCGATTAATGACACTAGATTTTTATAAAACATTTTGTAGAATGAAATTAACAAAATGGATGTTGTCTATGTGTTTGATAGTTGCAGTAGCGCCGTTAGGCAAGTGAACTTTTCGATTAATGACACTGGATTTTGTATTCAGTAGGTTGTCTGAATATATCATGTGATATGTTGCTTCTGTGTCAAGAATCCAGCGCATTTCTTTGTCAAAAATAGAGACGCAAAAAAATTTACCTGAGATATCACTCATGGCTAATGTACTGCCAACATGATTAGCCATCAAATTAGATTTGTTCTCTGCAAGTAGTGATATGAGACTTTGATATTGTTCGGCTGTAAGGGTGAATGGTGTAAGACTCGTCGATGTATTGGTATCCACATGGTTGTCTTTGGGAGCAAAATTTGTCCGTTTAGGTTTATTGCTCGTTGGATTGGTCATTTGCAGCTTCCTTCATTCATTGATGGTGTGTCCCTGCCATCCACAATAATCACATTTGAGATGTGCTCGACATGTGTCTGAGGTATGCCCAATTTAGTCACATTTTCCACACTTTAAATGAGGGTTTTTAGGCGTGAAAACCTTATCTGATTTTTGTGCATTATTCTTCAAGGCAAAAGCAGAAGCTTCTAACTGCTGTGCATTTACATTGTTCATCCCGCGCTACTTTTCCTCTTGGAGCGCGAGAGAATGTGCCTTGCTGACATTGGAAAGGGGATCCATGAGCAAAATCTGCCCTCTTATACCAGTGTATGTTTCGTTAAGCCACATGAGAAATTTCGTGGTTTTCTGGTTTTGCTGAAACTGCATCACTTCCTTCATAATACCACACGTGCATTTAGAAATGTTATGGAGGGTGTCACGTTCGCCCCATAGGCCTTTGAGCTTGGTGTAATAGGCTCCAACTATCATATCGCCTTGCTTGCAATCGTGAATGGCTTCTTCGACATAGAAAATATGAACACTGTTGGTACGAGAAAAACGTTCCTTCAAGTTGAGCGAGATTTCATGGGCACTCTCATTGTATATTATACTTGCTCCAATGTCTTCTGCAATTGAATTAAACAACCATGCCTTGACAAGGTTGTTGCAGCACCTTCATTGTTGAAGTTCTGCAGTGGACGTCTTTGGTGGTTCTTTGACAGTGCCGTTGACGAAATCTTCTTTGTTTGTTATGTTGAGAGCCATCAACAAGGCGCGACTTCAGGTATTATAATTTTCTCCATTCAACGGTTGCGTAACGAGCAAGAGACCAAGTTGATCTAAGTAGTTGAGATAAAAGGGGTCGTTCGGATTATCGAATTTGCTATATTCAGGCTTGGTTTAATTTTGAGTTTTGTCTGCCATGTGTTTCGACTTAAAAAGAAGATAAATGGGGGTTTCAGCATGGAAGAGAAGATGATGAGACTCAGAATCATGTTTGCTTTGATGCCATGTTGAAATTCAAAAAATGTGGAATAAAGTGGAACGCTTCATTATTTCATTGATATGAATGATCGTATAAATAACTTTTACAAGAATCCTATAATAGGAAAAATAATTAAAAAAAAACGATATAGAAGGAAAGATATATCATCTGATATCTTCAATAATTAATTTTACTATTAGGAGAAATATGAAATAACATAAAATAGGAAAACAAATAATTTCTAATCCAAGGAAATAAATATAAGATAGGAAATGAAATATCTCCTTAATTCTAAGGAAAGACTTTATTTACAAGAATAAATTATTTCCTATCATAACTCGTAACAGGATGTTGGGTTCGAACTAGTACAATTCTATGCAATAGAAGATAAGAAACTACTTGAGCACATGAGCTCTTATCATTATTTTGAGTTAAAATGAATCGAAGCAACAAAGGATTATTTGCATTTACTCTAGAGTTTAAATTATTATTTTTGGACTCATGTGCTTAAACGAATCACACGAGCCGTTGTTGATGAATAAAAACTTCTCTTGACGGCGCTCATCAGAGGCAAGTGGGGATGTTGGGATGTCGAGGGTAAACGTTCGGAAAAGAGACCCTCTCAACTTGGAATTTTGGCCATCCGATTTACGGCCTGCATCCAACGGCCCAAGTGCACCGATTTCAAAAATCAGGGGATGAGAAGAGCTATTAACCCTACTACCCGACCGCCCCCCTCTCTCTCTCTTTGAAGCATGCTTTCCCCCCCTCTCTCTCTCTCTCTGGCTCTCTCTCTGTCTCTCTCTCTCTCTCTCTCTCTAGATCGATCGATCGGTTTCTCTTCCTTACTCTAATCGCTTCAACCCGCGATCCGTTTTGGGAGGTGAAGAATCCACTTGTTTCTCCACTCCCTTCATGGAAGAATTCATGGAAATCGATGCAGCGGCAGTATCAAACAACGAGAAACCACAAGGTTTGAACAACAAAACCCATTCTTCCTGTTTTCTGAGAATCACTTTCAAAATGGTTCGTTTACGACTATTACTCTGGTTTCCACGCCTGGAAAGCATTATTTTTGCCAGTTTATGGATTTTGTATGGTTTATTTGGCGAATTCATTTCAGATTTGGAGCCGAAGCTTTGGTCCCCTGAAGAAATTCTTAAAAATTACATTCTTGGCGAGGTTATGACTTCTTCTTTCTTGCTTGGTTCTTTTATCTTTGATTTTTGTTAATCTCTTCTTTAACGTTTTTTTTTCCCTAACTGCAGCAATTTGCGGATGACTGCTTCATTCCATCTCCTGTGCTGAAGGAAACCTCGAAGCCATTCTACCTTGGCCCTGATATTATTTTAGCCCTTCAGAAAATCGGTATTGATTGTCTCCTTCCTTAATTTTTTTTCTTTTCTGCTTTGATGTTTGATTTTCTTTTCTGCTTTCATGTTTGATCTTATTTTCCCCACTGCTTATGTTTTGTTTTTTTTTCTGTTTAGGGATGAAATATAACAATTTGTTAAAGAAGCATCAGGTTATGAATTCTGAAACTGAGATTCTGAAAGCAAAGATCGACAAATGCGTTCAAGAATGTCAGCCAAGGTATGAAGCTCTTGAAAAGAAGCATAATGAGTGTCAGTATCTGATTCCTGAAATTGAGATGTTGCAGAGTAAGTGTGAAGCTCTGAGCAAGAACTGTCTTCAGGAATGTGAACCTAAGTATGAAGCACTTAAAAAAATTTTAGCAGAAGAGACAGCTGAGAGGAAGGGCTTCTATAATGAGCTAATTGAATTGAGAGGAAATATTAGGGTTTTTTGTAGATGCAGGCCACTCAGCAACGAAGAAACTTCCAACAGTTGTACTTCTGTAATAGAATTTGATCCATCTAAAGATACTGAATTGCAAGTTACCTGTGCTGACTCCTCAAGAAAAATATTTAAATTTGATCATGTTTTCAGTCCCAAAGATGACCAAGGTAATGCAATTAAAGCCTTTTTGTTTGTGTTTTGTTGAATAAATAATGATGATATAATGGTGACTACATTTTGCCTGAAAAAACCATATTTTTTGTTTTAATTCCTGTTTATTCTACAGAGGCTGTATTTTCTGAGACTTTGCCGATTGTGAAATCTGTCATGGACGGCTTCAATGTTTGCATATTTGCGTATGGGCAAACTGGGACCGGCAAGACATTCACTATGGAAGGAACACCTGAATGTCGAGGTGTAAATTACAAGGCTTTGGAAGAACTGTTCAGAATTATGAAAGAGAGAATACCTTTGATGCATTATGAATTTTCATTTAGTATGTTGGAGGTTTACAATGAGAAAATCAGGGATCTGCTGGCAGATAACTCCGATCCCTATTCTAAGAAGTGGGCTTTTTTTTCTTTCAATACAAAGATTCAAATCTTTAGGTTATCATTTTTGTGAGTATTTTTTTTTTTTAATATCATGAAGGCTGGACGTAAAGCAATCTGCAGAAGGAACTCAGGAAGTTCCCGGGCTTGCTGAAATTGAAGTATGCAGCATCGACGAGGTGTGGGAGATGCACAAATCAGGAGGAAGAAATAGAGCGGTTGGGTCAACTAATGCTAATGAGCTCAGCAGCCGTTCTCATTGGTGAGTGTTATACCCTCTTTTTCATTCACATTTTAAAACCTTCCCGTGGTTTTAAAATGTTTCTGTTTTCAACTTGATTGACAGTGTTTTCTGTTTTCAGTTTGGTCCGTGTGACGATTAAAGGAGAAAACTTGGTGACCGGGGAGAGGAGCAAGAGCTTCCTGTGGCTGGTGGATTTAGCCGGAAGTGAACGCCTAGGCAGAATTGAGGCCGAGGGAGAGAGGTTGAAGGAATCACAGTTCATAAACAAATCTCTCTCAGCTCTTGGAGATGTTATATCAGCACTTGCCTCAAAGAGTTCCCACATTCCGTATAGGTATCTCTTAAACTCCGAATATGAACATCCACCACATACATAGCACAATTGTAAGAGTAGTTTGTTGCACCTTTTAGTATAGTTGGGGGATTTGAATCTCCCTATGTAAGACTCCATCCACATACTTCTGATTTGCTTGGTGAAATCTAATACCGTATTCTTTAATTCACTTTTAGGAACTCAAAACTGACTCATTTATTGCAAAGTTCTCTTGGTGAGTCCTTCAGCATCTCGGTTATGGTGTACTCCTTATTTTTATTAATTGTCGGTTAACAAATGAAAAATGAAATTTTAATGCCTTCTTATTTTCTAATTCTAAAATTTTATAGAACTCTTGTTTGATATTAAACTACAAAGCTTCACAATGTTTTGATTGCTTGGTTGTCCAAAATAAAATAGGTGGGGATTGCAAGACATTGATGTTTGCACAGATTAGCCCTAGTTTGGCGGATTTAGGAGAAACTCTTTGTACTCTTAATTTTGCCAGCAGAGTGCGTGGAGTTGAGCATGGGCCTGCCAGAAAGCAGTCTGATCCAGTTGATAACTTCAAGCTCAAGCAGATGGTACAATATATGAAACTTTTTATATACTGATTGGTAATTTTTTTTTTATTTTGTAGTGACTTTTTCTTTGTGTAGGTTGAAAAGCTCCGGCTGGAAGAAAAAGAAGTCAATAGACTCAATGAAAGCTTGCAGATGATGCAAATCAAATACGCATCACGGGAGAATATCTTTAGGACACTTCAAGAAAAGGTAAATCTAGCATTCGAGCATGAACAAGATAGAGGGGTGTATCTTATAAAAATTTTTGATTTGTAGGTGCCTTTAAAGATTATGAACTTATCGAGTTATGTCAAATGTTTTTTAATTTATGCCTGTTTTCATAACTAATAATTAACTGTGGATGCAGTTTCTGATGTCTTTTTATAATGGGCTCCTGTTAATGATAATTTGTGATGTTACTGTTCTAAGTCGTTTCTTTGTTTACTTCTTATGGTCTTTTGACTTACAGATCCGAGAATCAGAGCAAGCATGTAAGAATTATCAACAAAAGGTGTGTACTTTCTCCCTTTATCTGATAATGCAAGGAGAAAATTAAACCAGTTACTAGAAATTTGCTTGGTAATCTTGTTTTCAACTATTTGAGGTTGGCTTTATGGTGTCTTTAATTTCCACTCAACCTTATTTTATTATATCTTCCATTGAACATTTTCTGAACAAATATTTTTCAACAGCTTCTATCTAAATTATCTTCGAAAGTCCTGTACTCCTTTCATTCCTATGCCGTGGACACTAATTTTATTTACATGAATTTTTTTTACTCTCCATTGGAACCTTTCCATATTTCAGATCAAGGATCTGGAAAACCAGCTAGTTGAAGAGAAGAAAGCCAGAACTCAGCTCGCTGCAAATGAAACGACTAGATCTTTTCAAGCATCATCGAAGCAAAGGCCACCATTGGCCAGAATCACAAATCGACTACCTCCTTTGGCTCATCATAAGACAGCAAAAACAGCTTTTGAAAATAAGGAGAATGCTTACTCAAGAGGTAAAGATGTCACTAAAGGCTTTACAACCAAGCCTCTTGGAAGAGCTAGAAGGATCTCTTTGTCCCCGGTTGTTTGCAGTATGCCGAATAATAAGAGAAGGGCCTCAATTGCTACCGAACTAGGAACATTAGCACTATTACCAGAAAAGCAACATATGAACCATGCAAATTTTACCACAAAACTATCTCAGTTAAGGATTCCTAGGAGGAGATCAGTGGCTACATTAACTCCTTTTCAAGAGAGTCCAAAAGACAACGGAAAATGCATTAGCAGCTTCAAATACCCTAGCACTTTACAGCTGCAAACCATGTGGAGATCGAAGTTTCCCAATCTTCCTTCTCCATTACACCAGAATCAGATTCCGTCCAGGCTTCCCAACCTTCCTTCTCCATTACAGCAAAATCAAACTTTCTTGAGTGGTGCGGGAAACACTGCACAACATCAGAACAAATTATGCTATAGCATCCAAAAGAGAGTCATTTTGGGATCGCCAGCTCAAGCAAGGCCTATCAAACTTTTGGAATCCAGATTTAATGAGGTTGCCCTTCAAGCAAAGGAGATGATGGTAGGGAGGTTTGGAACTGCTCAGCGGGGTTTGATTAATAACCGGAGGAAGAGTATCTTGTAGAAAGAAATAACAATGAAACATTATTTCGTGTTTTGCTTTAGATGTTATTTGTTGATGTTAAGGAAGACTTCTGATTGCCTTGCAATGACCATTAATGTTTTTGGTCAATTTTTTGCCATTTTAATGAAACTTACTTTATTGTGTTTCTTTTATTCCTATTAATGTCTAGTATGTATTAGGAGTGTGCATTGTCAAATTATACCGAATAATCAAACCGAACCATATATTATTGGATGATTTGTGGTTCGGTTTGTAAAATTAGTAGTTCACATATTAGTTTAAAAATTGAAATGTTTAGTTTCAATTTTTAAGAGACTTCTTTTCAAGAGAGTCCAAAAGACAACGAAAAATGCATTAGCAGCTTCAAATACCCTAGCACTTTACAGCTGCAAACCATGTGGAGATCGAAGTTTCCCAATCTTCCTTCTCCATTACACTAGAATCAGATTCCATCCAGGCTTCCCAACCTTCCTTCTCCATTACAACAAAATCAAACTTTCTTGAGTGGTGTAGGAAACACTGCACAACATCAGAACAAATTATGCTATAACATCCAAAAGAGAGTCATTTTGGGATCGCCAGCTCAAGCAAGGCCTATCAAACTTTTGGAATCTAGATTTAACGAGGTTGCCCTTCAAGCAAAGGAGATGATGGTAGGGAGGTTTGGAACTGCTTAGCGGGGTTTGATTAATAACCGGAGGAAGAGTATCTTGTAGAAAGAAGTAACAATGTAACATTATTTCGTGTTTTGCTTTAGATGTTATTTGTTGATGTTAAAGAAGACTTTTGATTGCCAATTGCAATGACCATTAATGCTTTTGGTCGAATTTTTTTCATTTTAATGAAACTTATTTTATTATGTTTTTTTTATTCCTATTAATGTCTAGTATGTATTAGGAGTGTGCATTGTCAATTTATACCGAAAAATCAAACCGAACCATATATTATTGGATAATTTCTGGTTCGGTTTGTAAAAATTAGTAGTTCGGATATTAGTTTAAAAATTGAAATGTTTAGTTTCAATTTTTAAGAGACTCTCCTTTTCAAGAGAGTCCAAAAGCAACGGAAAATGCATTAGCAACTTCAAATACCCTAGCACTTTACAGCTGCAAACCATGTGGAGATCGAAGTTTCGCAATCTTCCTTCTCCATTACACCAGAATCAGATTTCGGCCAGGCTTCCCAACCTTCCTTCTCCATTACAGCAAAATCAAACTTTCTTGAGTGGTGTGGGAAACACTGCACAACATCAGAACAAATTATGCTATAGCATCCAAAAGAGAGTCATTTTGGGATCGCCAGCTCAAGCAAGGCCTATCAAACTTTTGGAATCCAGATTTAATGAGGTTGCCCTTCAAGCAAAGGAGATGATGGTAGGGAGGTTTGGAACTGCTCAGCGGGGTTTGATTAATAACCGGAGGAAGAGTATCTTGTAGAAAGAAATAACAATGAAACATTATTTCGTGTTTTGCTTTAGATGTTATTTGTTGATGTTAAAGAAGACTTCTGGTTGCCAATTATAATGACCATTAATGCTTTTGGTCATTAATGTTTTTGGTCAATTTTTTGCCATTTTAATGAAACTTACTTTATTGTGTTTCTTTTATTCCTATTAATGTCTAGTATGTATTAGGAGTGTGCATTATCAATTTATACCGAAAAATCAAACCGAATCATATATTATTGGATGATTTGTGGGTCGGTTTGTAAAAATTAGTAGTTCGGATAATAGTTTAAAAATTGAAATGTTTAGTTTCAATTTTTAAGAGAATCTCCTTTTCAAGAGAGTCCAAAAAACAATGGAAAATGCATTAGCAGCTTCAAATACCCTAGCACTTTACAGCTGCAAACCATGTGGAGATCGAAGTTTCCCAATCTTCCTTCTCCATTACACCAGAATCAGATTCCGTCCAGGCTTCCCAACCTTCCTTCTCCATTACAGCAAAATCAAACTTTCTTGAGTGGTGCGGGAAACACTGCACAACATCAGAACAAATTATGCTATAGCATCCAAAAGAGAGTCATTTTGGGATCGCCAGCTCAAGCAAGGCCTATCAAACTTTTGGAATCTAGATTTAACGAGGTTGCCCTTCAAGCAAAGGAGATGATGGTAGGGAGGTTTGGAACTGCTCAGCGGGGTTTGATTAATAACCGGAGGAAGAGTATCTTGTAGAAAGAAATAACAATGAAACATTATTTCGTGTTTTGCTTTAGATGTTATTTGTTGATGTTAAAGAAAACTTCTGATTGCTAACTGCAATGACCATTAATGCTTTTGGTTGAATTTTTGTCATTTTAATGAAACTTATTTTATTGTGTTTCTTTTATTCCTATTAATGTCTAGTATGTATTAGGAGTGTGCATTGTCAATTTATACCGAAAAATCAAACCGAACCATATATTATTGGATGATTTGTGGTTCGGTTTGTAAAAATTCGTAGTTCGGATATTAGTTTAAAAATTGAAATGTTTAGTTTTCAATTTTTGGATATGATTTTGAATAAAGAAATTTGTTATAATAAAAAAGCTGAATATGCATTCATTTCTTAACTTAAAGTCTTTAACATCACGGACCTGTGCGCCACTCGGGACGCCCTGATTCTGATTTAAGGGACATTCCGCGTTCAACCCATGGATTCCCCCTTCCAGTTGTAAGATTGTTTTATTTATGTTTTTGTTTTTTGATGTCATCTAGTATGGCCAAAATTTTTAGTAGAAATCTATTTAAAATTTAATCTCTATTTGCATTTCTTTCAATTTGATATATGCATGTGAGAGTAAGGCTACTATATGTTGCAACCTTTTGGTTGATTCTATCACTTCGTCTGATGTAAATTTAGCTTTACTAGCTTCTTATAGCCATTTGGAAGATTATCATTTACTCAAGATGTTCAGAATAAAATTCCAAAAGCCACCATATATTTCTTGCTTGCTACATACTTTTTTTTGTGATATGAAAGAAGTGAGTGGTTAAATGTAATATGTTTAGGTGTTAGATGTGTAAATAGATGGGAATTGGGTGTAATGCCCCATTTATTTAGTTTTTTATTGTTGGATATGTAAATACATAAGAATTGATTAAAGAATTTTGGTTTAACCAAAACCGAAGAGAAATGATGGAACCAAACTATTGTTCGGTTGCTTTAGCTACACATTTTGTTTGGTCCATTTAGGCTAATTTTATAAACATCCAAAATCAGTTGGTTTAATTAATTTGTTATCCAAATCATCCAAATAAATGGGAGACACACCTCTAGCATGGACTGACGTACTGACGTGCAACAAGAGTTATTGACTACTATATACTTCTACTTTATATTCATGAGTAAGTTTTGAAGGTGGTTGTGCTATTGAAGTAGAAAAGTTTGAAGAGGATTAATTAGGGGTAGAGGGGTTGAAGACGGTGATAAGGTTGTGGCGATGGTAAATGATAACAAGCTCATGGAAGGTGGGAATTTATATTTTTATAGTTCAAAATCAAGAAAACAAACTAAAATAAAGCCTTATTTTAAAGCTAAGTAACAATTCTAGTTATTAGTGTATTTTATATTTATTTAATCATTTTAATCTTTTGTAATGTATCTTTATACTGAATATGCACTTCTAAAATCTCCCTTGGTGACAAAAAAAATTTCTATAGCAAGCTAATGTTAAATTTTTTGCTAAAGTTGAATTTTTTTTCCCACTAATGCATCTTCGAGATCAACGAGTGGCTAGCCCTACTAGGGTTCTGCGTCTTCCTCTTCTTGGTTGTCACCCCCTCTTCCAAAGGTTTACTTCTTTTTGTCTCTCTTTGTTGAAACCTTTTTTGCTCTCCCAACATTAATGGATATATCAAAGCTTTTTGGCTACACTTTATTTTTTTGGAATATCATGGATCCCTTAATTTTTCTAATCTCCTGACATCCACCTCATTCTCTTTGGTTTTCTTTGGTTTACTTCATCTAATGATCTGTCTTCAACTCTTCATATGAATTGGAGAGGACTATTTATTGTTGACGTAACAAAATCATCTTTTTTTTCTCTAAGTTATATTTCCGACCTAGATGATAAGGTTTCTTTTTTTGATGAGGAGGTCACTAATGGTGTCAAGCCATGGACTCTTGCTTTGGCCGGCTATGCCATAAGCCATCACTATTACAACCCGACCTGATGCAAACTATCATATCAAGATGGGTCGTCTCGTGTTGAGGTAACGACAATTAAATAGTTGTACAACACCTACTCAGGAAAAAAATTATTCATCTAATATTTTTTTTTTCAATTTTCACAATATAGAGTCACTAATATCATCAATATATTATGAAATATAACCACACAAAATTCATTTAAATCATATCACAACTATATAATAAAAGGAACAAAACTTTCGAAAAAAAATTGTAGAAGAAATTATTTTGATGTTAAGAAAAAGTAATCATTAGTAGATAGGTAATGGTTACTAGTCCTAAGCATTATTCTGGTAAGCACATACATTGTTCAAGTAATATAATGATTGAATTCAAGATCATATTCATGAGGATCGAGATCAAATCGCCAAATCAAGTTAATTACAAGTTCTACTTCAAATTAGATTTTATCCGATCAATAATAAAATTTTATGATTTTTCTCGTACAATAAAATGATTAATGTTTTATATTTTTTTAGCTTAGGAAAGTTTGTTTAAACTAGTAAGAGCATAAAAATTTTATAATATGCTCTAGTTTATCTTATAAAAGTTCTTAATTGAGAACATATAACCTTCGTCGAGAAGTAAGGAGCATTGAGGTTTCCAAATACCATTTAGGTGAGGCTGAAACATACACAAACCTTCATGATTTCCTATTCTTCATTAAATTATAATTTTGCAAAATCTATATCCATATGTTTTAAGAAAATTTAGGTTTTAACTTATTGCTCCTCTAGTTTGTCATCAAAATTGTTTTCACATAATTTATTTAACATACATCTAACTGACACGTATTTAAATGAAGTTACTGGTTGACAAAACAACTTAAATCATTTTTCATTCAAAACTAAATGTGCATAGTTACAATCACTCATAAATATCACAAATCCAAAAAATCAGGACTCATTTACACAGGTTTAAAAATAAAAATCATAAAATAAGATATCAAGTACAAAAACACAAAATAAAAATAATGAAAGGGCCCGTATTAAGATTTGAAGATTGCTTCCACACTGAACCATATTTTCTTGTTCCACTAACACTGTCCTTTCACTCATTCTCATTCACAATCACTTCACACTAAACACTTTTAAGTCCTGTAAACACTGTCCAAAGTACCCTCTATGCATTTCAATGTTCAAACACCTATGATCGCTCATTCCCACTCACTCATCCGAGTCCACTCAACAACAAAACAACCGCCTTGTCGAGTCATGGCACTTTGATGCCACATTCAAGCATTATGACATAATTGTCGTAGTATTACTAAACTTAGTAACTACATTGTGATATTGAGCTCTTTATTTTCTTTATTTTCTCTCCTATGGCAGCGTTGTGACGTTAGGGATGCAGAGCTATGGTGCTTGAATGATGGTGCCTTAGCTCAAAAAATTAGTAGTGATAAGCTCCCAATTTTCTATCTTGAGTTCGAGGCATCTGGCATCGTGTCGCTATGGGTGTTTATTCTTTTTTTCTCTCCAAATTATTATTTTGTTAATTTCATACACAAACATCAAATAAACTACCATAAAAGCCTAAAATATTCATAAATTTTACAAAAAAAAACAACAACATGACTTTTATGTCATTTTGAGCACATAACACATGACAATACAAACACCATATTTGATTTCCATATTAGCTTGTCTATCTTAGTGAGCATCACTCGTATCAACACTTTGATTAAATAAAAAAAAAAAAAAAAAAAAAAATCCTCCGCTAAGTGAACGTTTCTGAGATTTACTGCACATGCATATTTAAAATAATCATAATGACTACCATAACCACTTACATCAACAATGTAGCAGTGATCGCCTAAATAGATAAATGCCCTTTGCACAAACCAAGGATCCTTTATGTAGAGCGGCAAGTGAGATCTCCACTTTAATATGAAGATGTTCACTAATGAAGATGACCACAAGTTATCCAAAGAAAGGCATATCATTGAGCTTTCGAGTGAGGGACAAGACTCACAATTTATACATAATAAAATTCATGTTAGAAAGCTACAATTATAATGTTCAACAAAAGATTAAGATGATCAAGATTCATGTAGTTATAATAATCAGTAATGTAATCGATCATTTAAGTTGATATTTTGATGTGTCAAGATATTATTATGGCAGACATGCAATATATTATTTCAATTATGTTTTGCATGATTAGAAAACAACCCTACTTTTTTTTGAAAATTTAAAATTTTACTTGAAAATTTATTTAAGTTTTAAAATTCAAATTTAGCTATGATGAAGATTATTGATGATTGAATAAGAATTTATAACTAATTTCAACCCCCTATTATTTTCCTTAAAGAAATAATTAGGTCTGTTCTATGTGCAAATGAAACCAATTAGGTGGGTAGATAGCCATGAACTCTATCTGATTGATATTCCACACCTACACATAAATAGGTATCTCCATCTAATAATTTTCCATCATCTAGTTTTGATGAGCTCGAACCTTGGATAACTTCTTTTAATAAATAATAGTTTCTTTAATTCCTAGAGTTATTTTTAAATTTAGTATTCATAAATATAAGTATTTTGGGAGAGTTTAGCAAGTGCTTACTTATTGGAAGTATATTTTATAATACTCTATGATAAAATTAAGAAATTTAGTAGGAAAAAAATCATAATTTTTTCATTTGAACATATACTGACAAAAACATCCTCTTCACAAAATTCTTGACAATAAAATTAGCAAGATCTGTAGAAAATGCTTATTAATAGGAATATAGATATCATGAACATAATACTGCTTGAAGAAGCCATCCTTTACCAATTGCAAAACTTGCAACCAATAATGTCAAAAATATCATGGGTATGCAAGTTTTATAACGTTGTTATGAAAATAAATATTTTAAACAAGATCAAATATAACCTAAGAAAAGAATGTCATAAATTAAAACGAGAAGATACAACAACAACAACAACAACAACAAAGTCTTAATCCCACTACGTGGGGTCAGCTACATGCATCCTTTTTCTCCATTGCATCCTATTTAGTGTCATATTTTCATTTAGTTCTAGTAAATTAAGATCATTTTTTATACAATAAGCCCAAGTCTTCCTAGGTCTACCTTTGCTTTTCTTAACACAAATCAAATCAAAAATATCTACTCTCCTAATCGGATCATCAGATGGTGATCATCAGATGATCGACGTTTAATGTGACCAAACCATCTAAGACGACTTTCTCTAATTTTTTCTGTCACAGGAGCTACATCAACCCTATCACAGACATATTCATTTCGCATTTTATCTCTAAGTGTAAAGCCACTCATCCACCTAATCATTCTCATCTCGACAACACTTAACTTATTATTATGCTTCTCATTTAAAGGCCAACATTTAGCATCATAGGGCATTGCAAGTGTCACCACCATCTTATAAAATTTTCCTTTTAGTCTAAGCGATACTTTTCTATCACACAAAAGTCCTGAAGCATTCCTCCGCTTCAACCAACCAACTTGAATTCTATTATTAACATCCCCATCAATATCAACATCACTTTGAACAAGGGACATGAGATATCTAAAGCGTTCACACCTTTTAATAATTTGATCACCCATATTTAATTTTTTGTCACTAGTCTGTCACTAGAGCTACTACTAAAGCTACTACTAATAAAATTACATTGCATGTATTCAGTTTTAGTTCTACTTAAATGAAGGCCTATAGAATTCAATGTAGACCTCCATAATTCAAGTTTTACTTGGGCTTTTTCTCTCGTTTTATCCATGAGAAGGATATTATCAGCAAAAAGCATACACCAAGGTACATCCTCCTATAGATGTCCAGTGAGACCATCCATAACTAAAGAAAAAAGATATGGGCTTAAAGCTGATCCCCAATGTAATCCAATAGAAATAAGAAAATATTTGATCAATCCTCGCTCAGTTTGAACATAAGTAACAACTCTAGTATACATATTTTTAGTGACATGAATATAAGTTGTATCAACGCCTTTCTTCTTAAGAACTCTCCAAAGGGTATCTCTTGGAACCTTATCGTAAGCTTTTTCTAAATCAATAAAAATCAAATATAGATTCTCCTTTTTATCTCTGAATTTCTCCATCAAACCTTTCAATAAATGTATAGTTTCCATAGTAGACCTGCCTGGCATAAATCCAGACTGATTATGAGAAAACGTTGTAATGTGTCTTAACCTGTATTCAATTACCCTCTATCATAATTTTAAAGTATGACACATCAACTTAATTCCTCTATAGTTTGCACACTCTTATGAATCCCCTTCATTTTCAAAAATGTGGACCAAAATACTCTTCCTCCACTCCTCAGGCATCTTTTTAGTTTTTAAAATAATATTAAAGAGTTTAGTAAGTCAAGAAATTCCCAAATCTTCTAAATATTTCCACACTTCAATTAGGATATCATCAGGTCCTACAGACTTTCCACCCTTGGTTTTCTTTAAAGCCTCCTCAACTTCTTTTTTACTAATGCGACAGTAAAAATGAAACATTTTATTATTATTCACGATATTAAGTTCATTAAGGTCAATCATATTTTCAAAAACTTCATTAAACATTTTATCAAAAAAACTCACCCACCTATGTTGAATATCTTTTTTCTAAGAAAAGTACTTTTTGATTTTTATCTTTAATACACTTTATTTGAGTTAAATCTTTATTTTTCTTTTCTCTTTGTTTGACTAGTTTATACATATATTACCCTTCTTAGTATCTAATATATTATAAAGATCATTAAAAGTAGAATTTTTAGTGTCACAGATTGTTCTTTTAGACTCCCTGCGAGCCAATTGATATTTTTCCCAGTTCTCTAAGCTTTTACATTTAGACCAATTTTTATAAAATAACTTCTTATATTTTATAATTTTTTGCATATTATTATTCCACCACCAACTAGTTTTATTTATTAATTTTTATTTTATTCTCCAAACACATCTTTTGCTGCTTGTTTAATACTATTTGTTACTTTATGCCACATAATATTTGCTTCTTTATGAACATCCCAAATTTTGATATTTTGAATTTTACTCATAAAAATAAGTTTATTTGTGTCTTTTAGGTTTCCTCATCTAATTTTACGATGATGAGTCCTAATATTCCTTATTTTACAACTTTTCATCTTAAAATATAGAATTAATAAATGATATTGGGTACTTAAATTCTCACTTGGAATGACCTTACAATCTTTGCAATATCGACTATCTCTTCTTCTCATAAGAAAATAATCAATTTGTGTTTTATTAGATCCACTCTTATAAGTAATAAGATGCTCATTAATGCGAGTGGATTTAGTTTGTTAATTTTACAAATATTGTTCAATATTACAAAATACACACAATATATATAATAACAAATATGCAAATTAATCCCAACAAAAATAATTTCAGTGAAAATAGTTTTATCTTTTAAAAATCTTTAAACTGTCAAATCCCCTATGAAAAAAAGGCAAGTACACTTATCGCTTAAATAATAAAGGGCTCTAATGGAATCCTAAATATCGATCTCATAGGGAAGTTGTAAATGTCTATAAGTAAATTCTTAAGATTCTAATGTATACTATAAAATCTTTTTTTTCTTAACTACAATACGTAAAGTGTGAAATTTGAATATTAAATACTAGATTGAATAATAATTATAATGAATTTGAAAGAAAAAATTAACTAAACTAAATTATAAACATTCAAAAGTAAACTTACAAAAACTAACAAAGTTTTTGTGATGGAAAGTTCAAATTTAAGAAAGCATCATTCCCCTTTACAATGAGTATATAGATTGTGAAGAAATTAAAATTATTTAAAAATATATATAAAAACTATTTTGTGCCAAATTGGAGCAATCATTTTCTTTACCCTCTTTCGAGTGCATAAAGAACATTGACTAATTCAGAGTTTGGTTCCTAATTTTTTAGTTAGGCTGAGAGGATACCGGCTGCCAATCCAGCTGCCACTCCAGAGCTCCCACTACTCCCTCATCTAAGGGCTAACAATCTTGCATCACTTTCGAATCAACTGGACCAAATTGGGGATTTTAATTTGTCACCTTAAAATCTCCAATTCTGCATCCAACAAATCTCTTGTCACCTTAAAATCTCCAATTCTGCATCCAACAAAATATATTTTCCTATTTATTTGCACCTAACTCCATAGATGACATACTCTTCCATGAAATCGAATGCGATTCTCCCCATATTGTAAAAATTATAGCCCTTTCAGAACATATATTTCTCAACACATTTTAACATTTCAATTGTCCAGATCGAAAAGTAAATGATGATTGTAGTTCAAATCGTCACAAATTATTGACATTTAAAATATAAAAAAAATCAATTAGTCACAAAACCATATCTCAAAGTAGGGAGAAGGATAAAGAAGGCTACTTAGAATTCATGAGAAGGACACGATAAAACACAGATTTCATATATAAAAATAAATTTACAAAATAAAAGAAATAAAAGAAACAATTTATCTCACAATCCTTGCCAAACAAATCCCTAGAAGTTCTCTTCAAGCCTTTCTGTCTTTACAAGCACTCTCAATTCCCTCTTAGAAGTGTAATAAAGAAGAAATCTCTCACCTTCTCTCTCTTCTTACAATCCTTGAAGAAAATCTCCAAGCCCTTGAGCTGTCTCTCTCTCTCTCTATCTCTTCTTTTCGCCCCCCTTACACGCCACATTTATTCTCACGCCCACACAACTCTTCTTTAAGCCCTAGACTTCCCTCTCTTTTATAAAAATTTTTAAAAATTTTCCTCCCTCCAAAATGAATTCAAAATTCCCTCCAAATTTCTATTCAAAATTCAACTCTTTTGAATTCAAAAGACATGTCCAATTATCCAAGAGACATCACTTCATAAAAAAACCTTTCAAAGTGTCTAGATACATTGAATCACTCTAAGGGGTGTTTAGAATAAATGTCCATTTTGAAATTCATGCAAAATTCATCTCGAACTTCCTTAATCTCAAAAAATCATCTCTAGCGCATCTTGCGCCATCTCTCTATCAAATGGCGCATCTGGCACCAATCTAGGGCACCTTGCGCTAGTTTTCTGAAGACTGCGTTGTTATGGGTTTTAGCACATCTTACGCCAGTCCTCTGTATGTTGGTGCATCTTGTGCCAATCTGGTGCATCGTGAGTCAGAATCCCAAAATTTGTTATTTTTGCTCCAAATTTCATCATTTTTGCTACTTTTGCTCCAAATACCTAAAATTGATATAACTGCAACAAAAATATAAAAATACCCTTCTTTAAAATGAAATATTACCAAAAATAAGCTTAAAATATATATTTGATATACCTGCAACAAAAATATAAAAATACCCTTATTTAAAATAAAATATTACCAAAAATAAGCTTAAAATATATATTTAAATCTACATATTATTTTAGTGTATCAAAATCCCCAAACTTAAATGTTACTTATCTCCAAGTGACACTTTTACTTCATAAAAACATAAGACTTAGGATAGAGATTAACTTATAACTTCTATACTTCAGTTTAATAAATAAAATAGTAAAATTTAAGAAAAATCTTTAATTACTTAGATTTAAACTCTAAGTCTAAGAGTATTTAGTAATCAAATTTAAGATTTCTGAATCTCTATTTACTTCAAGGATAATTGCAATTTATCACATCATGGTTACTTAGAATATTCATATGAAAAAGAACTTCATGAAAACATTACTAATAATGCTATTAATACTCTAATATAAGTTTAGAAAATACAATAAAGCCTTTTCCTTAAGTTGATTCAAGTGAAGCCAATTTTTTATTAGGCATCTCCTCAAGCTTCTCCTCACATTTTTTTTTTCTTTTCTTTTCTTTTCTTTTTTCCTTTTTTTTTTACTTTAGGATCTTTTCAATTCGTTCTTTTCTGTTTCTTTTTCAAGTGAGGATTATTATATCTGGATAACCTTTAATTGTAGGAAATTTCACATTGTATTCACGCCTAAGATATATAATCATAGCTTCCTTAAAATCTATATCATGCTGAACTCTCCTCTACTTATACTAATCGTTATAAGCATTTTTTGCTCTAATTTCTCTAATCTGATTATGCATATTAACTATATCCAATTTTTGAATCATGAGCTACTCCATAATATTCTCAAGTGATGCAGAGCGAGATGTAGATTCCCCTGCAGCTGATGTAGAGGGTCTAACACTACCTCCACTCCTGACCTCAATAAATGATTCAACTCTTTGAATCGTATGCTTCCCAATAGGATTTTATGGTTGTAATCTTTCCTCATTTCTATGGGACTCTACTCCTGATCGCTCACATAGAGTGAAAATCATGGCACTCTACTCCTGATAGCTCACATAGAGTGAAAATCATGGTAGGTTAACTCAAACCACTAGCTGTAGAGCTCTTAACTATGCTCCGAGCATGATGAATTATGAGAGCACCAACATTTATTTCTTTCATGTTTTGAATGCAATATTTTAATACAACTCTATCATTTGTTACATCAACCAGATGATTTGTGGGCAGTAATTTAGCAGAGATGAAGTGGTGTCATACCTTTGACTGAATAGTCAACAGGAAGTGGAGAAGTTAACTTTCTTATTATTTTTAATTCTCCAATCTCCTCTTCCATCAGTCTGATTGGCAATCACCTCATCTAGTGAAGAATCAATAATCACGAATGCAATGTATTCATCATGAAATACATTTCTCAGCCCATAAAAAGCCTTGATCCTTTCTCCAGAAAATTCAACTTGCTTACCCCTTACAAGGATGTGACTGTTAACAGCGAACCTCAAGTTGACATAAAACTCCCGAATCATAGTACAATTGTTGCTGCAGTGAAGTAATAAAACCTTTCCCAGTTTCTAGCAATGATCAACCTCTTGATCTCGCCACCCGGGTTAGCAAATGCCTGTTATTGGATCAATCTTCTTGATTCTATTTGAGTGTTATAACTGTGTTGGGCCTTGAAATTGACAAATCTTCGTGTATCAAAATCAACTGACGGCCTTCCTCTATTCACTCATGGAGCCATTGGAAGTTCTATGAAATTCCAAATAAATTCCAAATAAATTACAAAATCAAAAATCTAACTCCCCAAGTAAGTTAAATTACAAAATAAAAAATCTAACTCCCCAAGTAAGATTACTTAGTAAGAAACTCTTCACCACAAATTTTCTTAAAGCTTTTTCTTCAAAAATCCCAAATTTTGGATTTTTAATAATGTAAGAAAAATCCATGTTGAAAATAAAAAAATTTTTAAGTTAAAGCAAAGCTCTTACCAAGAGAAGATGAAATCTAAGATTTTTGGCCTCCAAAATCTTCTCTCTCGCGCTCAATGTGAAGCCCTAGGTCTAGGTTTAGAGGTAGGAGATGACCCAAGCAGTAAAAATAGAGTTCTACTGTGTGATTTCGCGGTTTTTTAGGCAATCTCATGTTTTTGGCAATTTGGCACATCTTGCGCCAACTCTCTTTTCTTGCGCCAATGCCTTGGTTTCTCTAGACTTCGTTTTCTATGAAAATCTGCAGCGCACTGCTTTACATCTACCATTAATTAACTCAAATGAACTTTTATAATCATAATCAAACATTACTCTAACACTTCACAAACAACACAAAACTCACTTTTATATATTAAATCTGCGCTATTACAAATTAACATTTTTCAAGCCAACAAACCTCTAATTCAGTGTCTAAAGAAAACCAAAACATCCTAACACTGAAATCTAAACATCTAAAGACCAAACTCAAACATAGATAGAGTTTAACAATAAAAGTAAATGTAATCCAACATAACAAAATAACTAAAACAAGCAGTAATTGACAAAACATTTTGTGCATAAATTAAGTTCAAACATCTTCTTCACTCTCATCCTTCTGGATATCTACCATAGATTAGTAGTGCACATACAAGTTGTAGAAGGGTCGATAAGGAAACTCATCAGTTGAATCCTCCCCAATCCAAGCATGTTTCTTGAATATATGTACCAAACCATCTTCAATACACTAGAATGTTCAAAATATTCCTTCAATCTCTAATTTAGATGATCCAACATTTCAGAAATATTCCCAATTGCATGCATAAGATTCTGCATCTATTTTTCTATCTTCTTAATTCTTTTCAATAGTGCGTTCAAACTGAAGTAAGACTAAATAGGTGATGAATTTTGGTTAGCTTGATCCATCAGTACATTCATATCATTCTCATCTCTCATTCTAATACAGTTGCAATAGACTTCTGGATCCATCGGCTTCCAAGGAAGAAGAACTTTTTTCCAACTCTCATAAGGTACTTGTGATTGCCTACATAGTAGGAAAATAGTGTCCAGTAGCAGATCCATTGACAATCAAACCTAAAGCCAATTTCACAATTATTGCTCCAATGTCAACAATTTTTCCAGTTTACATACAGTAGTTCAGAATAACACTCTTCTTAGTTATCTTACTAATTTTCATAGTAGGAAGTAATCTCGATGCAATAAAGAAGTGTCATGAATTAGAAGAAGTATTTAAAAATGATGAAGAAAAACTTACATTTACATCATCTGGCCTCCCAATTTGCATCTTCATCCGTAAGGTAACAATAGAGCTCATTCATATTATCTATCGTAAGGGTAAAATTTGCGTAGTGGCAAATAAGAACATTTTCAATCATAAACTTCTGGTTTATTGTTGAAGGAGTGAATTGCACAAACTTGCCCCACACATAGACAATTTATTGGTTGGTTCCATGTAGATTTGTATATATTACTCTCACTACAGAGACAACTACTGAGGTAGTAGTGTAACAAAGCACTTCCCAGCATATCTGCGCAATAATCTCTTCCACTCGAGTATTCAGTATTCGGTGTGTTGAATCATTAATCATTGATTCACAAACCGCCTTTCTTTGATTAGCCTCTTCTTCACTAGAACTCGATCATGCAACTTCTATGCATCGAAACTGATGAACTTTCTGGTTGAAACTTCCAAATATAGTGGATTTTTTAGAGTGGAACGACATTGGAATTGAAATATAGTCCCTCGTCCCTCATTTTTCCCCCTAAAATGGACTTTAGAATTAGTTTTTGGGAGTTATAAAGAGAAGAACCCACCAAAAATCAACTTTTGAAATGTTATAAGTCATTCTGATCGCCACGGTGCACCATGCGCCGATTCTGGAGCTGTTGACCTCACTTTTAGTTGAGGTCTAGTTTCTTCTTTAGCAGCCTAGGGTTTAGCCATAGAACTTTACTATTGACTATTCCTAGAGGACTAGAGAAGAAACCCTCACCCTTAGAAACTCTAAACTCTTCCATGCTTAACTTGAAGTTCAACATATTGGTCCTAACCTTTAGCACTTAGTTGGTAGGGCCAATATTGGGGAGTTCGAGGGGAGTCCCCATAGGATTGTTTGGCCTTAGGGTCAACCCTCTAGGTTTTCGCCTTAATCTGGTGCAAACACTGTCACTCACTTGCACATTACATACCACTCACAACCCTGAACCCAAACTTGTTGACTTTGATCCCTTGATCTTTTGGGAGACTCATGTAGATGGTCCCCTAAACTCACTAGCCCTAGGCTAGGGTTTAGATAAGACCAGTACATAGAGGACCCAAATGAAGACTCCATTGGTGCATAGCTCAAATAGGGTGGTTGGCACCTCAATATCACCAAAATACCCAACTTAGCCTTTTGCTCCCCAAATCTACCCAATTTTTCAAAACACCCCCAAACCTTAAGTTTGACCAAGATTCCCAAATTCACCCAAAATAACCATATTTGTTCAAAAATAATTTCAAACCATTCGAAACCACCCAAATTGCACAAAACCTCCTCAAATTTCCAAAATTATCAAAATACCCCCTTGGTGGCCCAAACTTTCCCAAAACACCCAAAATCATTTCAAATGTCTCCAATACTAATATAGACTCTTCAACTGAACCTAATTTGGCCAATTTGACCAACTTTGACTAAAAACCCCAAATTGCCCTTAAAGGTCCAATTACCCTAATTCACCCCAAATGTCCACCAAATTGGTTCCAATTTTCCCCAATTTCAATTCTAAACTCAAATTCATCATGACTAAAATCAATTAAAATCAAATTCAAATCCAATTGACTCACATTGTGAACCCAATTTCAATCCAAACTAAAATCCCTAATTTTGACCATATGGCCTAATCTCACCCAATTGAACCCTATAGCCCACTCACTTGCTCCAGTTTGAATCTCAAACCATTTATAACATTCCTACACACTAAATTGAACCCTCAATTTATCTTGTTCAAGCTTCAATTTCACTCAATTTCAACCCAACAAAATTCCCAAATTTGCCCCAATTTATCCATGTGCCTGAATTCCACCAAATTGAATGTCCTAACCCAAAAATTGACATCAAATTAATGTTAAGAACTCTTCATAACATCCCCCCTAGAGAATTTTGAACCCTCAATTTGGACTTAGCCCAACTCTAGCCTAACCTAAACCCAAGTCTAACCCAACATCCCTAAATTGATCATATGTCTAATTTCCTTCAAATTGAACCATCAAATCAATTCAAAACCACTCCAAAAATTTTCTAAACTCTTTATGACAGTCATTTACACCAAGTTGCTTAATAAATTGAGTCCAATGTCATGGCTAGCCTAACCTAGACCCAACTTCAAGCCAATTTGACCCAAATTGAACCAAATTTGCCCAAGCCATGCCAAATTGATCAAGCCAAAGTTTCTACAGCCATCCAGCACACCCTAGTGACCAGGCTAGACTCACTTAGCCCACCCTAGAGGAGCTATGGACCGATGTTCCCTTAATTTAAGGGATTTCATCCCATTTTTGGCCTAATCTTGAAATATCTTTTCTATCATGCCATACCATTAGGGTTAGCCACCCCCTGACGTCCCAGAGCCAAGAAATGACTAAACCTTTGCTAGCCACCACCTCAGCCACCAAAAATAGTCAACTCAAGGGAACCCCCATTGGCCAAAACCCAAATTTAAACTCACCTGAGCTAGCTAGGTTTGATTGGCCACTAGGGCTCTTCATCCCTCCATCCCTCCACCTAAGCACTACTAAGCACTATTTTACACCCATCAATTGCCCCTGGTGGCCACCCCAAGCTCCTTTATTTAAACAACCCCCTTCATGGCCAAAGGCAAGAGCATCAAAATCCTTGGGGAAACTTTTCCAAAATCTCACCAGAGACTCTCCAAGAACTCCTTAGATCAAGCCCACCACTTTCCCCCTCTGGTTCCCCTTGTGAGAGCCCAATTTTGAGCTCAAAATTTCAGCTCAAACTAGAACAAGATTCCCCAAAACCTCCACAGTCCACTAAACTTTAATTAAATGTGCCCACACCATCACCAGAGCAAGTGGAGTTGATTCCCCACAAAAGCTCCATCCTAAAAAGCATCTAACATAGCTCTAGATTAACACCTGAAATCGAGCTTGATCAAAATCATAGCTAGACAATTCACCACTGATGGAGAACTCATTTGGAGGTTTTTTGGGTCCATCCGAAGCTACTACAACCATCTGATTGAGGCCTCCGAGGCCTCCCCTCTCAGCCCCTCTCAGACAAAGTTATTGAGCCTCAACCCTAAACCAAGCTTATTTTGATTCTTCATGTGTAATGGCTTGATTTCATGCTTAATTAATTGTATGGATAGACGCGTCTTGAGTAGATGAAGGTTTAAAAATAAAACCCATGCGATTTGGTTGAGTCTAGATGAAGATCTTAAGGTTTTAAGGTGAATGGTTCTCGGGTTTGGACACTTGGGGATGATGATGGAGAGCCATATGATTGTACATTTATTCGATGGACGAAGGAGATCAAGCCGATCGAACTCTTGGTACGTGAACCGCGGACCGCGTGACAGTTGATGTGTCTGGTGGCATCAAATGGCTGAGCGTCGCCTATAAGGCTTGGAGCGAATGAGGTTGACGCAACGACTGAGCTGGATAAGTAGAAAATTAGGGATTTCTGATTTATTTTAATTGCAGAAATTTGAAAAATCATATCTTTGTGTAGAGAAATTATAAAAATAAAATAAAAATACCCTCTTACTCAGTGAATAGATGTTAATAACATTGACTAAAAATAAAAAATTATATGTTGACTCTCTGATTTTTTTATGAATTAAATACTCTCTAGAGTATTTTAATTCATTATGATCAAGCATTGCTCACCATGGCTTGAAATTTTTAGGGTTCATTCTCTATGACAAGGGCTATGTTCTCTAATTTTTCTAAGGTCAGAGAGCATCTTTGTGCTTCTAAGCCTAATTCTCAAGTTAGGATGGATATTTTAGTGTATTTTAATTATGTAAATTAAAATACCACTTGAAAAATTATGAGAATAATTTTAGTATGTTTCTCCTGGTCAGGGAAGCTTAGGGAAAATGTCATGATAGTTTGAAAAATTTTATAAATTTCTACATTTGATTAAGTGCAGAGATCTTGTAATAATTTATGTAAATTAAATATTAATAAAAAATAAACAAAATCAATTCCACATTATCTGTAAAAATCATGGTTACACCGTGTAAAAATTTGAAAATTATTTGATTAAGTTTAAGCATTAAAGTTGATTTTCTAAGAAAACATTGTCTTTTTGCACAAAAATAATTATATTAAATTAATAATTATATTAAATTAAATACACTTAGGAAAATCATGAAAAGTGGTTTTCTAAGTTCCTTGTGATTAGGAGCACTTAGGAAAAATAAAAATTATTTTTGATAAAATACTTTATTTTTGAGCTCTCTTTTGAATTAAAAATAATTAAAATAATTAAAAAATTCTAAAAAAAACAAAAATATTTCAAAATATTCTTAATTGTTCCTTGATTGCTTGGGGCTCATTAAATTATTTTTCCCAATTTTTCTAAGTTGAAAATAAATTTCTAAAGGCATAAAAATATATTTCCCTTATTTTTTCATTAAAATAATTATAATAAATAAATTAAAAATCATAAAAATATAAAAATATAAAATTTATTTCTTTGAGTTCTTTGGACTCAGAGAGGTTTAATAAAAATATAAAAACTAACATTTTCTATTTAATTAAATCACTAAAAATTATTAAATAATTATAAAATTAAATTAAAATTTTGATTAAAAAAATCATGGTATTATTCCTAAGTGTTTTCTCTCACATAAGGGACCTCTAATACTTTTCTCGTAACCAAAAGCTTCACTTTGATCATTTTCACTTTGATCATTTAAATATTGATCATTTAAATAAAAAAAGAAAAATCTTATTTTCTAAGTTAAAATAATTATTTAAATTAAAATCTAAAAAACCACATTTTTCTCCTCTCATATTTTAATTACCCTATGGTAGAGTACTCTAAAAATCTGTTAAATCACTTGAATTATGCTTCATGAATTATGAGTTTAAGAGCCCCAAGGGTAAAGTGGTCATTTTAGGCTTTTGGTCCATAAAAATTTAGGATTAATCAAAGGGGAAATGGGCAATTTTGATCCTAATTTAACATGTTTGGATAATTGAAACATAATAGGTAAGAGGTAGAAACCAACTTGCTACCTTCCAATGATAAGAATAAAATTACAACTTCTTAAATTATCAGATTTGAAAGTTGATCAAAATCAAATGATTCTCAAGTGATGGGCTTAAATTAGGAAGAGGGTGTTCCATTTATGATTAAGTCCAAAATTTATAAATGATCTGACGTCTTTTAACCAGAATCCATATCACCTAAATTAAAATTCTAACATTTGTCAAATCTTTCTTCCATTAGATTCATTAAGGGGCTTGGTAGTGATCTAGGCTCGATTTTAAAACCTTTTTTTATGGGATTTAGAAAATAATGTGTTGATGATTAACACCATCAAGCCCAACTTTATTTATCAAGCCCAACTTTAGTGGTGGGTATCAAATCTTTAATGATTGAAACTTGCCTTAGGGGCATTCACCCACATAACTTTTAAGTAAAATATCAACTGATTAATTAAGTAACCTGCCCTTGGAATGATTAAAATGTCAAAGTTCACCGAGTAATGTGGTAATTGTAATTTGGCCTAGGATGATTAATGGAACAATATGATAAGTTCAGAATGAACTCAAATATTTTAAGAGATCTGGAGTCATCCCCTGAATACTTTGAAACCTCTTGAATATTCTGAAGGACAATTTAAACTTGCTATATTTTGTTCTAGAATCACCCATTAAAATCTTTCGGGATTCAATAAGTCATAACTTGAGATTTGTTAGTTACACCTTCAATTACTCTTGTTTTAGTTTTTGTGTAATATTAAAACTATCTAGTTGAGTACTGTTCTTTACTTGCAAACCAAAACAACCTTTCAAAAATTAATCAACATTTTCAAAAAATAAATTTTTTTTTTTCAAAGGTAACCATAAATCCTTTGAAATTTCACTAAATTTAAAATTTCCTTTTGAACTTACAGGAGTCCCTCGGAGGAGGTAACCCACAGTTACTAAAGAGATCTCTTCAATTTAAATGAGTTTCATAACTCGTTTAAGCTAAGTAAGTTTAAAAGAAAATAGTGATACCAGAATGAGGGAACCGTGAGATCTTAATCGGTGTCATTCTAATCAACTTTAACCCCCCTATAATATTTAAATAACCATGACCTTAGGAAACACTTGATTTGACATCAGAACTTGACACATTAGAAAACTTGACCTATGAACCAGATACTTCTCCTAATCTCTACAATTTGACACTTCAAGAACTTAAACTCGCCATAATGAGGAGCTTGGAGCTAGCATTGTGGGTAGCATGGCCATGTTCAACTAAAAAACATGTCTACACTAGCTAAACCATTCCTTAGAATTAAATAACCAAGCCGTAAGATTTTAAGGTTGTCCACCTAGTGCGACATAAATCCTCAACTTATTTTTAGGCATTTGTATAGCTCTTCTATACAATTTAAGCCCTAACCTATTTTAGGATTCTGAGGTTGTCATTTTTTACGACCTAAATCCTCACATCTTCTAGGCTATTTGTGTGATCGTTTCACACCAATGTAAGCCCTAATTAATAAAATTGGCAAGATGAAACTTGTAAATATTTCTCATTAGGATCTGTGAAATCCCCTAGTTCTTCTTTCTTTGGATCCAAAAATAAAATGTTACAAATTTGAGTCATTCCCATTTCACACTTCTTTGTCTAATCTCGTTGAAAAGTCTTATTACTTGAACTTCTTGAAGATAATATTCTTTAATTCTTATCGAGAGTTTTCTTAGGTGACTTTAGTTATCTAAGATGTAATTAACTATAGGGGCTTGCTCTTAGGGGCTTGCTGGCTTGCTCTTATAGGAAGCTTTTCTAAACCCAGCTTAATATAAACCTTATTTAATTTTTCATATTAAATAGGGGAACTAGTCAAATTATAACAAAATGGTTTTGCAGACCAAACAAATGTTATACATTTCATAATTTATTTAATTGAGCTTCATCATCAAGCGATGTGCCTATCTTTCGAGATGGATACATAGTGTAAGGTGTGAGGCTCTTTCATTTAAACTATGAAAGATATGGGATCGACTTGATTTCATAATTTTCTAAACTTAAATATAAATGTCCCTCCAATCTAAACTTAGAATGGAGGTATTCAACAACTTACTACCCCAAAGCTAATTGTTTGGTTTAAGCTTTTAATATGAAATTAATTCAAATTTTGAAAAAGAAATTAACTACTAGTCCAAGACAATGGAATGAACGGTTAGCAGAAGCTCTATGGGCTTATTGACCAAAATAAAATATGTTGAGATTTTCATACCTATTTTACACTGATTTTGATGATATTGCACTTTAAAGAAAGGTATTTTTGATATTTTATTGCAGGTATGTTTAATTATGTTCATTGGAGCAACAAGATGCAGAAAGAACAAATTTGGAGCAAAAAGGACCAAAATATGAAAATTTGATCTTGGGCGCCGACGGCGAGTTTTTCCCGAGAGTCCAGAATTAAATATTCTAGAAGGCCGCCGATGGCGTCATCAAGGCCATTGACGACGCCATCGAGGCTGCCAACTGCGAGCACATCCATTTTCTCAACAGATGCATTGAATGTTGATGATTTTTGAAGGGACGCTTGGGCAACTCTTGAAAACTCTTCTACAACTTTAAAAGAAACATTTGGAGGCCAAAAAACAGAGAGAGGGGGGTGTCCACGGGTGTCCACTAGAGTGTAGAGAGTGTAATTTAGGGTTAGTATTGTGAGGAATTCTTTGAGAGATTGGAAGTGGAAGGAAAGTGAGAGATTTATTCCTCCTTGCTGCTTTGAAGGAGAATTTTGTGTGTTGTAAAGAAAAGAAGAGATTTAGAGGAACTTTGAAGATTTTTCTTGGGGAAGAATTAGAGATAAGTGGTATTTACTTATTGAAGTTTGTATGACTTTGGTTTTATATATAAAATTCAAGTTTTATCGTATCTTCTCTATGAGTTCTGAGTAGTTTTTATGAGTAGTTTTCTTTGTCTTTCTCCTTGTCTTGAGATTTCGTGAAATGGTAATTTGAATTGGTTGTGCCATGAAAATGTTGAAGAAGTTATGATAATCTTTTCACTTCAATCTTAATTTACTTTCAATCTGGCCAATTGATTTGTTAAAATATGTTGAGTTTTACAACTAAAGTGAAGATTACATCCAAGATTTAGGGAGGTGCAAATAAATAGGGAAATAAAAATTATCAGGCATAGAATTGGAGATTTTAGAGTGATAGACTAAAATCCTCAATTCAGTCCTATTATTTGGGTGCTAAAGTGTAGATGTTAGACCTCAGGCAAGGGGAACGTGGGAGCTCCAAAGTGAGAGCCGGTATCCTCCCAGCCTAGTCGCAGATTCAGTAACCAAGCATAGGATTAGTCAATGTTCTTTATAACTAGTCCAAACAGTAAAGAATAGGTATGCTCTTATTTGGCACAATACAATTTGAACTAATTCAATTTATCAATTCACTTAAATTTTTTGACAAGTAGAAGGATATTTTCTTATATATTGAACTTCACATTAGAAACTTTATTTGTAGAATTAGTTAATTAAGAGTTTATTAAAATTATATTTTTATTTCAATTGCCTATTAGTGATAAATATGTAAATTGAACTATCTTGTTGTGATTAAGTATTAATTGTTTAAATCTTAGTTTGTAGCCTCTAATATTACTCCTTGTGGGATCGATATCCAAGACTCCATTAGAGCCCTGTATTACTTGAGCGATACGTATACTTACCTTGATAAGTGTGACTTTGCAATTATTGAATATTTTATACACATCTTTATCAAATCTATAATCGTTATCAAGTTTTTGGCGCCA
>NW_018230773.1:47369-47927 GCF_001263595.1 Phalaenopsis equestris | reverse complement strand
TTATGAAAACCCTACAACAGATGAAATTCTCTTATCTATCCAAAGTTCTAATGTAGCTACTAATTCATTTGAACTCAAACCTGGTATTATCCAAATGGTACAAAACAATCAATTCAGAAGTACACCAAATGAAGATCCTAATTTACACCTCACTAGTTTTTTATAACTTTGTGCTACCTTTAGATATGACATTGTTTCGAACGATGTTGTTAGACTTAGACTTTTTCCTTTTTCACTTAGGGATAAGGCTAAGATGATAAGTTTCCTTTTTAACTTAGGGATACGACTAAGATGTAGTTAAATTCATTAGCACATGGATCTATTAGAACTTTCACAGAACTTTCACAGAAATTTCTATCCAAATATTTTCCTTCATCCAAAACTGCTAAACTTAGAAATGACATAACATCATTTTGTCAGATTGATGGAGAGTCGATATATAAAGGTTTGGAGAGATTTAAAGATCATCTTAGGAAGTACCCACATCATTCATTACTAGATTGGTTGACAATTCAAACTTTTTACAATGGATTAGTGGGATCTCTTAGATCGATTATA
>NW_018230773.1:44959-47086 GCF_001263595.1 Phalaenopsis equestris | reverse complement strand
TATTAACAATAGACCCAATAATCCTTATTTGAACTATTCCAGGTTCGAAGAATCATCCTAACTTTAATTGGAATAACAATTCTTCTACAAATCAACAATGGGCAAACAACCCAGTAAACCCATTGGGAAATTCATCCAAGCAAGGGAATTTTAATTATAGATCTTCTTATCCTCTAGGATTTAGCAGTAACACTCAATTTAAGGAAAAGAAGTTGTCTATGGAAGAGCTGATACTGAACATGGGTCAACAATTGTAGAATCAAGGAAATCAATTACAAAATCAAGGAAATCATTAACAAAATCAAGGAACTGCTATCAAGAGTATTGAAAACCAATTGGGGCATATTGCTACTGCGCTTAGTAATCGAACATTGGGAACTTTTTCTAGTACTGTGGAACCAAATCCTAAAAATCAAGGAAAAGAATAGATAAAAGTGATACAATTATGAAGTGGAAAAGAATTAGAAACAAGAGTGCAGAAAGAAACAGAAACTGAAAAAGAGAAAATGGATACATAAAAAGGGATATAGAAAAAGAAAAAGATCATGAATACCCAGATTTAGAATATCCACTTACACCAATGAAAATTACTGTGGAGAAACCTCCACCACAGTTTCCTCAAAGATTAAAGCAACATATAAAGGATAAACAATTTTCAAAGTTTATGAAAATTCTTAAGAAATTAATGGTAAATATTCCTTTCGTAGAAGCTTTAGAGCAAATGCCCAATTATGTGAAGTTTATGAAAGATATTTTGTTTATGAATGTGAAATTTATGAAAGATATTCTAAAAAAGAAAGGAGGTTCACAGATAACAAAACTGTTGCACTTAGAGAAGAGTGTAGTACAATTATTGAGAGTGCAATTATTGAGAAAAAGCTTCTTGAAAATTAAAAGATCCAGGTAGTTTCATTATACCGTGTCCTATAGGTGAGTGATTGTGAAAGATTTTATGGAAGAGCATTATGTGATTTGGGAGCCAGCATTAATCTTATGTCTCTATCAATTTTTAAAAGATTAGGATTAGGAGAAGTCTCACCTACTTCTGTAACTCTTCAATTAGCAGATCATTCAGTTACTTATCCTAAGAGAGTTATAGAAGATGTGTTAGTAAAAGTTGATATCTTTCCTATGGATTTTATTATTTTAGATATAGAGGAAGGTAAAGAAATACCTATAATTTTAGGGAGACCCTTTTTAGCTACTGGAAGAGCTATGATAGATATTCAAAAGGGATAATTAAGTATGAGAGTTAACGATCAAGAAGTGACTTTTAACATTGCAAAATCTATGAGATACCCTGCTGTTGAAAGAGATAATGAATGTTTTCACATGGAAAATAGTGAACATCTATTGAACGAGTATTTTAAAGAATATTTTGAAGAGAAAAAGGACTTTGAAAACAAAGATGAAGTTACTTTGGATGAAATAGAAAACGAAGAATTAGATTATGTTCAGGAAAGATTTTAGATGCTGGATATTACAGAAAATGCTCATAAGAATCTAGTTACGTCAAATATAAAACCACCTGAAATTGAGTTGAAAACATTGCCTAACCACTTGAAGTATGTGTTTCTGGGAAACTCAACTACATTTCTTGTTATTTTATCTTCAGAGTTAAATGATTCGCAAGAGCAAAGACTTTTGTATACATTAAAAAGATATAAAAAAGCTTTTGGTTGGACCTTAGCTGATATTAAAGGAATCAGTCCTTCAATATGTATGCACAGAATTATACTGCATGAACAATATAAACCAAGAGTTGATCCACAAAGGAGATTAAACCCAATGATGAAAAAAGTAGTCAATAAGGAAATTTTGAAATGGTTGGACACTGGATTTATATATCTTATTTCAGACAGTGCTTGGGAAAGTCCAATTCATTGTGTTCCTAAGAAAGGAGGGGTAACTACTGAAGCACAAGAGAATAATGAATTAATACCTATCAGACAAGTTATTGGGTGGCGTATGTGCATTGATTATAGAAAATTAAACACTGCCACTAAGAAAGATCACTTTCTTTTACCATTTTTAGACTAAATAGTGGATAGACTTGTTGGGCACAAATTTTTTTATTTTTTCGATGGAGATATCGGTTACCATCAAATTCTTATTGCTCCTGAGGAT
>NW_018230773.1:43684-44863 GCF_001263595.1 Phalaenopsis equestris | reverse complement strand
AATTATGTAATGCACCTGCGTATGATGTCTATATTTAAATGTCTATATTTAATAAGTTAATTGATGATAGAATAGAAGTGTTTATGGATGATTTCTCTGTATTTGGAACATCATTTACCGCATGCTTAAATCATCTTGAAAAATCTTTGGAGTTATGCAAAAGAACTAATTTAGTTCTAAATTGGGAGAAATGTCAATTTATGATTGTAGGAGGAATTGTGTTAGGGCATTAAATTTCAGAAAATGGTATGGAAGTAGACCCTGCAAAAATTTAAGTTATATCTAAATTAAAACCTCTTACTAATGTAAGAGGGGTTAGAAGTTTTCTTGGACATGTTAGTTTTTACAAGCTTTATATTAAAGTTTTTTTCAAAAATTACCAAACCTCTAAGCCAACTTTTAGAAAATGACATGAAATTTGAGTTTACTGAAGACTGTTTAAACACCTGTTGACCTCATTTTTTGTTGAGGTTTAGTTTTTCCTCTTTAGTAGCCTAGGGTCTAGCCATAGGAATTTTCCTGTTGATTATTCCATGAGTTGTAATATTTTGTTGTGAATTTCTTGGACAAAGGTACGATAAGATTTTTAAAGTTTCATACTACGCTAGTAAATGCTCAAATTAATAACTACACTGTTGCTGAAAAAGAGTTACTGGCTATTGTGTATGCTTTTAACAAATTTAGATCTTATTTAATTGAGACTAAATGTGTTGTGCACACTGATCACTCTGCTATTAAAAATCTTTGATGCAAAAGATGGATGTCAAACCAAGGTTAATTAGATGGATACTTTTGATGTAAGAATTTGATTTTGTAAAGAATTTGATTAAGGGAACTGATAATCAAATTACTGATCATTTGTCAAGAATAATCAAATTCTGATAATCAAATTTCTGATCATTTGTCGAGATTAGAATATCATGAATTATCTGACACCGACAATGAAATTACAAACAGTTTCCCTGTTAAACAACTCTATAATATTAATGAGTAGAAAATACCATGGTATGCTGATATTGTTAACTATATTGTAAGTGAAACTTTTCCACCTATGCTGACATATCAACAGCAAAGAAAATTCATTCAATATGTGAAAGCATATTTTTGGGATGAGCCTTATTTATATAAACAATGTAAGGATCTTATTATGAGAAGATGTGTACCTTATGAAGAAACTGA
>NW_018230773.1:38801-43540 GCF_001263595.1 Phalaenopsis equestris | reverse complement strand
AGATACATAAAAACTTGTGATCGATGCCAACGAGTAGGTAATATATCTCGAAGAAATGAAATGCCTTTAAATTTCATGTTAGAGGTTGAGATCTTTGGTGTTTGGGGATTGGATTTCATGGGACCATTTATTTCTTCATCTGGGAACTTATACATATTAGTTGCAGTAGACTACGTTTCAAAGTGGATTGAAGCACAAGCTTTACCTCATTGTGACGCTAAAAGTGTTTCAAGATTTTTAATGAAAAACATTTTCATTAGATATAGAATGCTGAGAGTGATTATCACTATCGGAGGATCCCGTTTCAAGAATAAATACATTCAGAGATTGGCAAAAAAGTTTAATGTTATTCATAGAATCTCTACTTCTTATCACCCTTAGCTAGTGGGTTAGCTGCAGTTTCTAACAAAGAGATTAAACAAATACAGGAGAAAATTGTAAACTGTAGTAGAGTAGATTGGTCTATGACTGGATACTGCATTATTACTGCATTATGGGCTTACAGGACTGCTTGTAAAACTCCTATTGGAATAATTTCTTACAGGCTGATTTTTACAAAAACTTGTCACTTACTAGAAGAATTGGAGTATAAAACATATTTGGCGATTAAAGAATTCAATTATAATTTGAAAGATGCTGGTGAGAAGACATTGTTACAAATGAATGAATTGGAAGAATTAAGAAATGAATCTTATGATAACGACATAGTTTATAAGGAAACTAAAGTCATGACATGACCGGAAGATTAACCAGAACAACTTTGAACCAAGACAAGAAGTTTTGCTTTGCAATACAAGGTTGAAGTTATTCTCTGAGAAATTGAAGTCTCGTTAGTAAGGACCATTTACTGTGACTCGAGTTTATAATTATGGAGCTATTGAAATTGAAGATCAAAAGACTAGGAATAGATTTAAAGTAAATGGACACGGATTAAAGCTGTATTTTGAGGGTAAAAGACCAAAATTTAAAGAGGTTTTAATGGTTAGTCAACCTAAATAATATCTGAATAGGTTAGACACACCTGAATAGGTCGGGCTGATAATGTTAAATCAAGCGCTTTATGGGAGGTAATCCATAGTTATCATTATTTTTATTGTAATTATAGTGTTTTTGATTGAAATTATCATTAGTTTGTGCTATTATTGAACCCCATAGAGAAAATGGGAACGTATTTGGACCAGAGCAAAACTGTGAAATTTTTGCCTACGACACCGACGGCGAGCTCGATGCCGCCGACGACGGGTTTTTCCTAGGAGTCCAGATAATTAATTCTCAAGGCTTGCCAACGATGAGAACGACAAGATGACGGTTTTCGAGATGACGGTTTTCGAATTTTGAAATGTCGGTTTTTGGCAATTTTAGGCAAGATTTGCTCCCTATAAACTTCCGAACTTGGTTCTTAAATTCATATTACCAAAAAAAAATTGAAACTCCACCAAATTTATCCCTATGGCTTCCAATTCCACTGAAAACCCTAATTCCACTGAAAACCCTTTGAGTGTTTAACCAGAGAAAGTTCATTAGTTCCGAGGTGCAACAAATCTTCAACAAAGTGCTGACAAAGAGAAGATTAATCAAAGAAAGAGGATTTGTGAATCGAGGATTGAACAATCCTTTGACAGTAATTGAAGAGATGATTGTGCAACGATGATGGAAAGTCTTGTGCTACACTACTGCCGCCATAGTTGTTCCTGTAGTGAAGGATTCTTATGCTGATTTGCATGGAATCAACCAGGGAGTCATCCATGTACGAGGCAGGTGGATAACTTTTACTCCTGCATGGATTAATGAGTTATATATGATCGAGAATATTCCTGTCTTCCATTATTCCAACTTCATCCCGATAAGAAATCTGATGAATGAGATCTACCAATTTTTGACGGACGAGATTGAAGAATGCGAAATGAGAGAAAACAACTATGTTAGTTTCTCTGCTACACTTCTAATCCCCGTTTCTAAACACTGACACTTCTTCATTTTTGCAAAACTTTTATCGACGATGAAGATCGTTAAAGTTACTAAAGAAAGTGTTGTTCTGAATTATTATATTCAAATGAGACTGCCGATTGATATTGGATCGATAATCGTGAAGTCTGTTTTGGGCCTGATTGTTCATGGATCAACTTATGGGCTTGGACATCCTTCAACAATCTTCTTACTCTGCAGTTAATTCCAAGTATCTTATGAGAATTGGGAGAAGGTACTTCTACCGTGGAAGCCTTTGGACCCAAACCAGAAGATCTCAGCCAATGAAGATGAGAATGATATGAAAATTATTACGGATCAATCATCTCAGAATTCACTTTTTATTCAGCCTCTAGTTCCAAACAAGACACTAGTGATCCTGCACAGAATCAAGAAACTGGAGAAAGAGGTACAAAATATTATGAATGCAATTAATAAAATCTCTAATTTTTTTTATCATCTAAACTTGAGAATGAAAGAGCAATTTAATCACTCTGTACATATCGAAGGAAGTTTGATACGATTGATGAGAAAGATGAGATTGATAGAAGAGGACTCTACTGAAGAATTCCCATAACGACCCTTCTATAACATCTTCGTTCATATTCAATCGGAGAGGAAAAACAAGCACTGAACCGGAGGAGTAGTAGATTTACTTTACTACCTATATGTCGATGTGTGTGATTTAATTTGAACTTATATGTTTTCCTTACTTTCAAACATTGTTTTTAGATTTCAGTATAGTTGAGATTGAGCATTAAATGTTTGTTTTCAGTGTTTAGAGTGTTGTGGCTTGGGTTGCAACGTTGAATTGATGTATTAAGGTTGAGAAAATACCAAACTTATATGTGTCATGTAATATATATTGTAACCCTTGGATTTTATATATAATTGTGATGTTTTGTGTTGTGAATGTTTATTTGTGTTAGTACATCATTTAATCACTTAAAATTTATGTATAGAATGATTGAACGGATGTCGACGAGGGTTGAAATTGATAAAAATCTCAAAAATCTAGAAATTGAACCAATTTTGAAAATCTTGCTGAAGGCACCTTTGATGCCGCCGACGGCAAATTTTTCCCGAGACTTAGCCTATTTAATTCAATAGAGGTCACCGAAGACCCTAACGACCCCGCCGACGGTGAGATACCGAAAAAACACTTTTAAACGCTATTTTGATCAGTCAACCACCACTATTCATCATCCCCTTCCTCTTAAAAAATGAAAATTTTGATCTAGGGCTTGCAGATCTTGGATTTTGGGCAATTTCAAAGCGTTTAGACACCAAATTTTATCATCTTTTTTGATTAGATTGAAATGGCTCCGCGACAAAAGAGGCGACTTGAGTTTGACGAGTCTCGCTTCATCAATGTGAAGGCTCAGTCGAGATTTACTTCAATATTTCAAGGGAAGAAATGTATACAAGATCGTATTTTTGAGAGTCCGGGAGGAGAAGTCGAATGAGTTATTACCGAACGGAGGTGGGAAAATTTCTGTTATACTACCAATAAGGTTACTGTAAATTTGGTGAAAGAATTATATACCAATGCGTTCTATTCTGAGGACGAAACCATTCGAGTAAGAGGGTTTTCCTGTTGAGTTTAGTGTCGCCCGCATTGACTCATTTTATGAAGTCCCAGACTATTATATCTGCTTATGAAACCTTCTATACAATGGAAGGCCCGCTGAACGATGTCATTAACTTTCTCACTAATGTGAAAGGGACATGGAAGATAAAGCAGCGAGAACAAGTAAATTTTTCTACTTCCATGTTGAATATCAAATCTAAAGCATGACACTATTTTATTTCCTCTACTCTGTTACCTACCTATCACCATAGTGAGGTAATAAGAGATAGAGCTATTTTGAATTTCTATATTCAGAACAATCGGACTATAAATGTGGGGAGAATTATTTATAAGAATATTTTGACCACTGCAAGGAGTGAATCAACTGGAGATTTGGGACATCCTGGCCTCATTTATGCACTTTGCCAAATTTTTGGAGTTAAAGTTGGAGATGATGAAGAATGGGTTTACCCTATGAAACCCATTAGTAAAGCTAATTTAAAGACATATGAATCCCATGAAGGATAAAGATCTGGGAGTAGGAGTAAAGAACCTTCTACTAGTAGAGATATCCCCTTTACTAGTTATGACCTTCCTTCCTCAAGTTCCCCTACCCTTCAAGATTTAATGAATGAGTTAACCTTGCAGCGGAAGAAAATAGAGAAAAAAAATGAAAGAATTGGGGGATTAGAATGTAGACATGATTATGATAGTGAGTACCTACAGAGGCATTCTGACTTCGAGATAGCTTACTATGAAGCTCAGGCCCGACACTACAGAGGTGAGCCTGATGTTACTTTTCCTGAATGCCCCCATTATACTCAGTATCAGCCCAATCCCCTTGTTGACCAGGGAGACGAGGATATAATATGAGATTTTGATATATGATAGTTATTGATGTACTTTTGTTTTGTGATTTATGTGATAGAGATAGATGTATGTTTTTTTGTACTTTCATTTCATTGTGTATTTTATTTTATGTTTGCAGTTAGATAATTTTTAATTATTGTTATAAAAGTTTAGTTTTGTAATTTGAAATTTGCATGTGTAGTTATAATAGACTCTGATTAGTATTTTTTAAAATTGTAATGTGATGTGATTTTTATATTTGCATTTTAATATATTTGTAATTATTTTTATTTACTATTGTGATGTCTTAGTGAAATATTGTGTTTGTATAATGTTTAGTTTTGTACTTATTTCA
>NW_018230773.1:37680-38088 GCF_001263595.1 Phalaenopsis equestris | reverse complement strand
ACTGGACCTACCTAAAGGGAAAACTTAAATACATTCCTGAACTTATATTTATGGAATAGTATCTTTTACTAGTAATGTTCTCATGAAGTTCCTATCATTTGAATATTTTAAGTGACTTGATATTACAACATATAGTCATTCTTGGAATAAATAGAACAATAGAACTCTTAAACTTGATGACTGATAATCTGGTAGTTACAGAATTAATTCAATTACTTGAATTTTTTCTGAAAATCTCACTATAATATTTATTTAAATCAAACTTATCGTATTTCTGAATTAAAACTTTACTGCATTAGATCATAAATTTTATATAGTATTAAAATTACTTGAGGACAAGTAATAGTTAAGTTTGGGGGATTTTGACCAAAGGAAAATATGTTGAGATTTGCATACCTAATTTATACT
>NW_018230773.1:36641-37379 GCF_001263595.1 Phalaenopsis equestris | reverse complement strand
TTCACTTGCCCTAGCCCTCAAAATTGCGAACTCGAGTTGGGGAAGACGATAGGAGGCATTAAAAATGGCATTTTTGGACCAAAAAATTCACTTTTAACCATTTGCAAACCAATTTTCATGAACCGGTGCTTAAGCGCTGGTAAGTGGCACTTAGGTGCCTCTGTCTTGGGTTGGCTCACACTTAAGCGCGAGATGTGGCACTTAGATGCCAATGCACAATTTTAAAAATTTTTTATTTTAAGCAAAATGTAAATTTTAAGTTTTAAGTAAAATGCACTATTAGCCTAAGTAAACTACCCCTAAATGGTCTCATAGCACTTAAATGACCATTTTTACTTCCTATAACTCCCTTCTCTCTCAATATTCTTCACTAATTAATTCAATTTAAGGCTAAAAACAACAACCACAACAGTCTACAAACAAGTACAAACACCACTAACACTTAGTTCTCTCTCCAAATAGTCTTGGATGAAAAAAATTTCTTAAGTTCAAAACACTTAACACACATATACAATTAAACACACAAGTGACACAAACACTAAACACAAGACATAAACACTAACACACTTAAAAGCATGACTCCAAACACAAAATTCCTAACACTTAACTTAATGCCACACTTCATTAGAAGGAATAAATTCTTGTCTCTCAGTAGAGTCTCCAGGAATATAGAGTTGATAAACGGATGGTGGGGGCGAGCTCTAATACTATCATCTTCGATCCACTTTTGCTTAAGGA
>NW_018230773.1:30582-32032 GCF_001263595.1 Phalaenopsis equestris | reverse complement strand
ATACCAGCATCTAACCACTTTAAAATTTCTTTCTTAACAACCTCTTTCATAACAGGATTTAATCTCCTTTGTAGATGAGCTCTGGGTTTGTAGTTTTCTTCCAGATTAATTCTATGCATACAAATTGAAGGACTGGTTCCTTTAATATCAATAATTGTCCATCCAAAAGCTTTCTTAAAATTTTTCAAAATTTTCATCAGCTTTTCTTCTTCTTTCTTTGTTAACTTTGAGGAAATTATAACAGGTAAAGTAGAGGAATATCCTAAAAAGGCATATTTTAAATGTTCAAGATGTAATTTCAACTCAAGTTCTGGAGTTTTTCTAGTAGATGGACAAAATGATTTATCTTTGTCTATCGTGTCCAAATTTTCAAAATTTTCTTGAACATAACTTGAATCTTCCTTAAGAAGGCTTACGCATTGATCTAATCCCTCTTCTTTCTGGTGTTCCAAATCTTTTTCTTCAGATTTTTCTTTATCAGTAGTCTTAAAATGGCATTCGCTCAGATATCTTATAACATCCATTCTATAACATTCATCATCTTTACCTTTGCTGGGTATTCATTGATTTTGAAATGTTAAAAGTAACAGTTTGATCATTGACACGCATTGTTAATTCCCCTTTCTGAACATCTATCATTGCTCCTCTTGTGGCTAGGAAAGCTCTCCCCAAAATTATAGGTTTCTCTTTATCGTCCTCCATATCTAGCACAATGAAATAAACAGGAAAGATAAATTGATCCACTTTCATAAGGACATCTTCTATACCTCCTTTAGGATAGGTTATGGAATGATCTGCTAACTGCAGAGTTACAGTAGTAGGGGTTATTTCTCCTAATCTCAATTTTTTAAATATTGATAATGACATAAGGTTAATGCTTGCATCTAAATCACATAAAGCTTTCCCATAAAATATGTCTCCTATTGCACATGGAATTGAAAAGCTACCAAGATCTTTAAGCTCTGCAGGAAGTTCCTTCCGAATTATCGCACTGCACTCCTCACTAAGTGCAACAGTCTCATTATCTTTAAACTTCCTTTTTTGTTGATAATATCCTTCTTAAACTTTACATAGCTTGACATTTGTTCTTAGGCTTCAAAAAAAGGAATATTGATTGTAAGCTTCTTAAATATTTCCAGAAATTTTGAAAATTGCTTATCCAACTTTTGTTGTTGAAGTCTCTGAGGAAATGGAGGTGGTGGTTTTTCTAAATCAATTTTTGGCCGAGAAATAAGTTTTTCAAAATCTTTCGAAGCGTCCTCTTTTGATTCTTCAATTTCTTCTCTCTCTACTTTAATCTCTTTTTGAACCCTACCTTCCAACTCTCTTTTGCTTCTAAGTTGTGCGGCTTTAACTTGCTCGTTATTCTGGTCTTTTGGATTTGATTCAGTATTACTAGGAAGTGTTCCTTGGGATCTATTACTTAATGAACTTATGATTTGCCCAAGTT
>NW_018230773.1:0-30066 GCF_001263595.1 Phalaenopsis equestris | reverse complement strand
CATCGATAATAGATCTAAGAGAACCAATTAATCCATTATAAATGGTTTAAATTATTAACCAATCTGGTATAGCATGGTGTGGACACTTTTTTAAGAGTTCTTTAAATCATTCCCATGCTTCATAAATATATTACCCTTCAAACTGATTAAAAGATGTAATATCATTTCTAAGCTTCGCAGTTTTTTATGGTGAAAAATGTTTAGCAAGAAATTTTTGTGTTAAATCACCCCATGTTTTGATAGATCCAGGTGCTAACAAATTCAACCACATCTTAGCTTTATCCCTCAGTGAGAAAGGAAATAACCTAAGTATTATGACAATCATCTGAAACACCATCATATTTAAATGTAGCACACAATTCTAGAAAATTGGTAAGATGTAAATTTTGATCTTATGTTGGTGATCCCCTAAATTGATTATTTGATACCATTTGGATAATAACAGGTTTAATCTCAAATGAATTAGCCACTATAGTAGGTTTTTGAATACTACAATGAAGTTCATATATAGTAGGGTTGACATAATCTCTTAAAGGTCTAAACTCTTGATGAATTTCAGCTTTTTGATTATTTTGGTTTGTCATTTATGTAATTTTTTTGGATTTTTCAAGATTTTTAATTTTTTTGGTTTTTCTAATTTTTCTAATATTTTCTAATAGTTCTTTCTAATTCAGAATTGTAGGGCACTAGTCCTTCAGAACCTGAACTACGCATGCACTAACATAAAATAAAATAAAATAGAATAAAATAAAACATACAAAATAAGATACAATATTTAAATTTTAAAAATAAGACTTTCTAAAAATAGAAATTTACTTAGTTTTCTTCACCGGCAATGGCGCCAAAAACTTGATCCCGACATAATGCTTATGCATAGTATAGCAGTAGTTCTGATGGTATTTTTCACTTATATTTCCTTATTTTGCAACAAAATCAAAAACTTGATTTTGAAGAAAAATAAGAATTTAACTGTTTAATTTATATATATTTATATTGGGATACTACGCAAGTATATGTATTGTTATCAAGAAATATAGGACTTTTTGATTAAGACTTGAATATCGAACACACAGAGAAGATTATGCAATATGCACTTTTTAGATAGTTTTTCTATTTTTAAAAAGATAATTACTTAAACTAGAAACAAATTTTGCATAAATTTAAAATTTAAATATTTTTGGTATTTTCAATATTTTAATAGAACAATAATAACTTAAAAAGATAACCAGAGTATTTGCAGAAGGAAAGTACTAAAGGTTAAAAATATCTTTCTTCTTTTCATGAATCAGTAATAAGTAATAGAAAATTTGTTGTGGAAGTATGCAAATTGTGTTGTGTCTAAGAGCAATAATATTCTTTACCCTTACTAGAGATGCTATAAAAAATATTGGCTAATTTAAAGTTTGAATAGTTCTAAAGACCGGCTAGGCAGGGAAGATACTAACTCTCACTCTAGAGTTCCCTCGATTCCCTTTACATGAGGGCTACCATTCTTGTATCAGATCCTAAAACAATAAGCCAAGTTGGGGGCATTAACCTTTCACTTTAAAGTCCTCTAACTCTACACCCATCAATGAATATTTCCCTATTTATTTGCACTCAATCATATGATCTACATTCTCAATCATACAACCTCATGTGATTCTTTCTAATTGTTGACTGAGACAATACCAGCACAGTTCTTACATGTTCTCACAACAAATTTTAACATCTCGATTGGCCAAATCAAGAAGTAAATGAAGTGCATGGATTTACATCATCACAACTTCTTCCAACATTAAAGATCAATACTCTCCACAACTTTCATCCAAAACTTAATTACTTATCATTTTAAGAAGAAAGATAAGGAAAACTACTCAGAATCCAGGGAGAAAACAAAACCACACTTTAGTTTAAAAGAAAAAATCATTGTCAAACCAACAACAAATCTCGATTAAAACCAAAAGTAGTCTAAAACAAAAAGATAAAAACTTATCTCAAGTCTTCCACCGCACTCTTGAAGTTCCTTGGAATCTCTTCTCTTTTACAATCACTCAAAACAAAATAACAAAAAGGATAAAGTAAATAAAAAGTGGTTCTTAAAAATCCCTCCGAACTAACTCCCCAGAGAAGAACTTTCAAAACTTGCCAATATTTTCACGACTCTTTTCTAAGTTCTCTCTTCTTTCTCTTATAGTTTTCCAAGAGGTGCCTTGGGATCTCTTCAAAATGTGTCTTCATTCAATGTATTTGCCCAAGAGATGCATCCTTTCATGATAATTTTCATCCATGGTGGTTACAACAACTTATTAAGCCAATGGGTGCCTCAAAAACCTCTTCAAAATTCATGAAAAATGATTTTACTCGTCTAGTAACTACCACTGACGCTTAAGCACAGGGTCTCAACACTTAGGCACGGCCTTCTCTATTTAACCGGTGCTTAAGCTCCGGATTTGGCGCTTAAGCGCCAAAACTCTTTTGCAGAAATTTTCACCTTTTTGCTCCAAATTTGATCATTTTTCACTCCTTTAAGCATTTTTTCCATTTTTACTTGTATCTCCAAGAAAAACACAAAAATACCTTCCATTAAAGTGCAATATCTCAAAAATAGGTATAAAAATGTGTCTAAAATCACTATATATTTTAGGTGTATCAATCGGCACCACTTGTGCCTCGGTCGGTTATCCCGAACTGGTCACATCACTTGTGTTTCAGCCAGCTACCCCAGCCTGGTTGACACAACACTTTAGTTTTTTTGGTTGCTCCATCCAGATTAACCTACCACTTGCTCCTTTGCATGTTGTTTATGTGCATGTACATGTTTGTCTGCATGATCAAATATCATCTACTTATGTTACATTCCTTCGGGTTTCTGCCTTATCGGTACTCCCCCCTTTTTCGGGCCCCGGCCGCCACGACATGTCTGCCTTCGGGTCACTGCCTTACCGGCATACCCTCTTTTCGGGCTCCTCCCACCACGGCATGCCCACCTTTGGGTCACTGCCTTACCGGCATACCTTCTTTTTGGGTCGTTGCTGTCACGGTACACCCACCTTTGGGTTACTGCCTTACCGACATACCCTCTTTTCAGGCCGCTGCCGCTACGACATGCCCACCCCGGGGTCACTGCCTCCTCGACATACCCATCTTTCCAGGCCACTTCCGCCACGGTACGCCCATGCCTTCGGGTCACTACCTTACGGACATACCTCTTTTTTGGCTCCTATCGCCACGGCATGCCCATTCCTACGAGTTATCGCCTTCATGGCATACTCTTTATCGCCACTTATATGTTTTGATTTGATTGCATTTGCATTTGCATGTTTGTATGGATAGCAAATCAGGATCGTTAGGAGAGTGACCCCGTGTTGGTCACGATGCCTTCACGAGCTTTTCTTGTTGGGTTGATCCAAGTGAGCAATGCGAGTTAAGTCATCAGGATTGACCCAAGTATGACTGTGCTAAGGATCTAATAGATCTAACTCGTGTCAACACTCTTTGTGACACCCTTTAGGTCCTTCAGATCTTTAGGATGGGGCTGTTATGATGACCCCGTCAAAGTCATACTATACTTAGACTTACCCCTCACTTATATACTAGTTGATGCACTTTTCGGTAGATGGTGTGCTAGGCTAGGGTTTAGGGTGTTGGGTAGTCTTTTTAATCCCTGGTTATTATTCTTTGTTGGATTGGTTGCCCTAGCTAGATATCTTTCTTTTGCATTGTGTTTGTGGTGTGAGTGCATGTTGTATATGTGTGGTAGTGTGTTATGGTGTGATTGCATGTTGCATATGTGTGGTAGTGTGTTATGACATTCTTATGCAAGGAGCCATGCCTATTTATATGCACACACATAGGTACAGCTCTGGGGGAGCAAATAATGATTTATGACACTTTTTCTTGTAGGTACTATTAGCTCCCCCACTTTTAAACCATGGCTCATGATATGTTATTTGCATGTGAGTTTTCCCACTGACACTTGTTTTCATGCAGGATAGAGTCTTTTTCTTTTCTCTACGTACTTTTAGAGTCTAGGAGATTCTTGTAGCAAAAGTAAGATACGAGCACGAGTTTCGAGATGTTAGCATGGGAACCACGTGGAGGGGACCGGGAGCAGATGCTCGTGCTCCGTATCTTAATTCTACATTTTATATTGATGTATAGAACTAGGACCGGCCATGTATATGCGGAGTCTGGCCACCTTTTTTTTTTCTGAGATATGTTGCTGACCCAGCGGCACTAGCCTATTTATTATTTTGATTAGACTTGTTTTGGTTTTTTCATTTTGTATCATGTTGCATGTCTACACTTGCATGTGTTTTCCTTATTTTCTTTCTGTGTTTTATCTAGGGTTTCACGATACAACATAGACTCTTTAGGACTTACATTCCTAATTTTTTTGCAAAATCCTAACTAAAACATTCAATATAATTAAAATTTAGGATTAAAATATTCATAATTTAAAAATTACAACATTTACTTTCTTGAATATATTAATAAGACCTCCACAATACTTAAGACCACTTCAGATAACTGCATTCATATTTGCATGTCCCGAGGAGGAGTCCCCATACTTTTCCAACCTGACTGGCCCAGCATGTCTTCATATAGGTGGTTGTCTAGTGCGACTAGGGTGTTAGAAGGCTCTCTGTTGTAATTCCTTTTGATTGGAGTGTTTCCAGCTTTTTAGCTGAAGCTCCACTTTCTCTTCTTTCTTGAGGAATCCTGGCACTTTGGCTGGTACAAGTGCCACCACTTGGAGCTCCAATTTATAGTCATAGGATAGAGTTTCCTTCCTTTGACCTTAGGGCTACCGAGGTTCTCGTGGATGATGCAATTCACAGATTGCTGACCTGGGATCTCAGGTTATGTTGGGTCGACTACCTTCACGACCAGGTAAACTTAGGGTCTTAGTGGCTTGGGATGACGGGTCTGTGGTACCCCGACCTGGCTACCTCTACCTAGGATTACTCTTCCCTATAACTTTTAACTACCCCTGTTGAGCCACTTCTGCTCCTTTAACTTTGTTGGTGTCACTTTGACGGCCTGATGCCGATAAGCTACCGCCTGTTTGTGATATGATGATTTGTCCTCTACTCTTATGGTCCGGATCTGCTATGATGTATTGGGATACCCCTGTTGAAGTGATTTATGGTTATTTCATAGGTTTCATGAGTTGAGAAGCCATTATCCATTTGGACGTGGGAGATTCACTCTCAGCCCGATGGTGCAGCATGAGCTTCAAAGCATCGAGACTGTTCCATACGAAATAATCACCTTTTGATAACATATACCCCAGGTTCATAATGATAAAGCGAAACTCCTTCCATCAAGAATCTTCTTGGGTATCCCCCTATAAGTAATTAACCGGTAGGAATACGTTCCTTTGGGAGACTTTTAACCCTAGAACAAAAAAAATGTTCTCTTTGGTTCTCTAGTTATGGGTGGCTTATAAAGAGATTCTGCTCGTGGAAGATATTTTTTTTTGAGGTACTTCAATCCAGTTCTGTTTGGATGTACACTCTCAACCCATCACAAGAGGATTGTCTCTATACAAGCCTTCTGTCTCTTTTCATTTTTTGATTTGTTTGCCTATTTGTTGTCGTATGTTAGTTCGCAATTAAATTCCTCTTCTCTTCCAGTCATTCATTTGGTTCGGGAGGGAGACTTACTTGAATAGGGAAATTATATCACGACATACAAAAAGGCAAGCTGGTGACTCTGAGATCTAAAAAGAACCGAGAAAAAACAATATGAACCTGTTAAAATCATTTACACACTAAGGGTACTATGCAAGTATATGTATCTTTTCAAGTAATATAGGGAATTCCTATGCGTACTACTGATTCATGACAAGGAGAAAGATATTTTCAAATTCAGTGCTTTTCTTTTTCATAAACTCAAGTTATCTTTATAAATTGTCACTGTTTTGTCAAAATAATAAAAATACCAAAAAGATTTGAATTTTAATTATTGTGAATATATCTCTAGTTTAAGTAATTGACCGGCTAGGCAAGGTAGTCCTCTAACTCAATCATATGAACTTTAAAATGAATTCTGAGTAGTTTTTATATCAGAACCTGAGGGCTAACATTCACGTATTAAAACCTAAAATAATAATCCAAGTTGGAGACTTTAGCCTGTCACTTTAAAGTCCTCTAACTCTACACCCTTCACTTCAATGAATATTTTAATATTTTCCTATTTATTTGCACTCATATGAACTACATTCTCATTCGTACAACCTCATGTGATTCTTTTCAATTGTTGACTGAGATAATACAAGCCCGGCTCTTACGTCAGCCCAATTCTTACATGTTCTCACAACAAATTTTAACAACTGGATTGGTCAAATCAAGAAGTAAATGAAGTTTATGGATTTAAATCATCACAACTTCTTCTAACATTAAAGATCAACACTCTCCACTTCAAGTAATATAGGGCTCTAATGGAGTCCTAAGTAATCCCACAGGGATAGGCAAAAAGATCCATATTAAATTACAGTTAAATTATATAGGAAATTAAAAAAAGTTTTTACATATTATCTAATCCTACATAATTAGTATGAATGCTAAGTACGCTAAGGAAATGCAGAATACAAATGCAAGACAATCTAAAAAAGCTAAAAATGTAAAGTTACCGCTAAGCAATTCTAAGCTAATAATGTATAGAACAGTTCAAATTTGTATAAAACATCCATCCCCTTACAATGACTTTATAATCAGTGTAGGAATCTTATAATTTTAAATATAATTAATGTATTGTGCAAAATAGGAGCATAGCTATTCTTTACCCTCTCTTGAGTGCATAAATAACATTGGATAATCTAGAGAAGTCCCTAAGCCCGTGATTAGCAGGGAAGATACTAGCTGTCACTCTAGAGTTCCCACTAACCCCTCACATGAAGGCTAACATCTCAAGTTAGTTTCTAAATATCTGGACCAAATAGGAAAATTTAGTCTATCACTCTAAAATCTTCAATTTTATGCCCATAAAAACTTATTTCCCTATTTATTTGCACTTAACACCATGGACTACATTCTCATCCATGAGACTAATTGTGATTCTTATTACGTTGTGGAAAGTGTAGCCCTTTCAGGTCATTTTGTTTCACAACTGATTTTAACAAATCAATTTGCCAGATTGAAAAGTAAATTAAGTTTAAGTTTAAATCATCACAATTTATTGAATTAAAATCACTTCTACTAAACTTCATTTCTACACATAATTATTCCTCATTGCAGAGAGAAATACAAACGAGACTACTCAAATCTCATGGGGAAGAAACAACAACACATGGATTTATAGATAAATATAATTTTACAAAACAAGACTAAGTAAAATAAACAAAATACAAAAATTATCTCAAACTCCTTCCCAAACAATCCTTCTTGTTCCTTTGAATCACTCACACTTCTTACAATTCCACTCCAATCTCACTTAAAACTGTAGTGAAGATGATATCTTTCACTTCTCTTCTCATTTAAAATTAAGCAATTCGCCAAAAAAGTCCTTCAAGCCTCCAAGAATTTACAAGCCCTTCTCTCTCTTTCTCAAAAGTTGTTCCACCCAAAATTCTCTCTTTGGACTCTCCAGAAGTCTCTTAAAATAGAGCTATCAAAATCCCCAAGAGTCACTTCAAGCACTCATTAAAAATTCATCCACATTAATTGAACCATCTAGAAAACTATTTCTAGTGCCTAGGAGCCAAACTTTTGTGCTTAGGCACAAGTCTCTTTGTTGTCTGACACTTAGGCATCGGGTCAACTTTGGCCTTTTTGCTTTTTTCGACCCAAATTGCTCTATTTTTGTTTCATTTTCTCCAATTGCTCCATTTATTGTACCCACAACTAAAAACATCAAAATTACCTTTTATTAATGCGCAATATCATAAAAATAGGCATCAAATGTGCAAATAAAAATAACATGCTTTAGGCATGTCAAAATCTCTAAACTTAACTGTTACTTATCCTCAAGTAACTTATTTCTTTTAAAAAGTTAAATATGTCAACATGTGGTAGTGGGTTTCATTTAAAACACCTATAATTTTGTCCCATAATTGTGGTAATTATGACTTTTAACAAAATATAATGATTTAAGCTAGAAATAGAGCATAAGAGTATTTTGTAATCAAGTCCATGAAGTTTGATTTTTCCACTCATTTCAAAAATTAATTGTAGTTTGCATCATATAGGAATCTTAGAAAAATAATAGATATCATTTGAGAGAACTCTACTAGTAAAGTTAAACTAATACTTTTTGGAAAAAAAAAGCTCAACACTTGAATAAAGCCTCTTTCTTTAAGATGATTCAAGTGAAGCCATTTTTTACTAGGCATCTTCTCAAGCTTCTCCTCACTTTCACATACACTTTTTCCTTCTTTTTTTTCTTCTTTTTTTTCTTTTTCTTTTCTTTTTACTTTTGGGATCATTTTCATTCTTTTCTTTTCTTTTTCTCAATGGGGATTACTATATCTGGATCAGCCTTTAATGATTTTGAACTTAACTATCCTCCTCTTAAATTTAAAAACTCATCACATTTCTTTGCGTTGATAATGTTTACTAGTTCTGAGAAATGATTGTTTATAGTCTCAATTCATTAAAGTACAGATCTAAGATCTTCAATATTTCAAAAAAATAATATTTTTTCTAATTTAAATAGTAAAATCATTTCCCTATTTTCTTTTACTTAATATTGTAATTCTTAGACCTAACTGAATTCTTACCACAACATTAACAGAAATAAGAAAAAATAGTTCTCTAAAAATAACACCACATACCCCATATTACTTTAAAAAGATATTTTTTTTATTATAGTTTCTTAAGGACAAATAAAACTAGGTTTTTCAAAAGTTTTTTCTTCCTCCCCCAAACTTAAATTTTTTAACTGGTTAAGACATTTAGTACAAAAAATATAGAAACAGGAAGAAGATTTTAAAAATGATTTTCTAAAAAGGGTTTAGCATGAAAGTATGCAGGTATTAGAAACAAGTATACAACAGTAGTAGAGCTTAATTAATATTTATATTACAAAAAGAAATTGCTAAGTACAAGAGTTCTTTAAACATAACTAACATACATAACAACAACAGTGTAGTAAAATAAACAGTAGTGCAGTAACAACAAACAACAAACATTATAAGTAAACAAGTAGTGATAAATCCAAATCAAAATAAATCCACAATAACAACTACTACACCAAGGAGTTCAAAACATCTAACAACTTTAATAAACACATCTAAAAGAAATATAACACACTACAAACATAATACAGATATTATTCCTCATAATCATCTCCATCTATCTCATCATCTTTCTCCTCCTCTTGCTCTGTATCCATTGGATAAGAGAAAGGTGTATACTTAGGAAATGGGGGAAACTGGACTAAAGTCCCCTGCCCAAACCAATTATGATCTCTCATCATCTGAATCATGGATTCATAAACACTACTTCTAAAATTACATACCCTCTGAATAATTCATCAAAATGCTCCATGTAGTTCATCTGTTCATACATTTCTCTTTGTTGTACAACATACTCATTTTGAAACTCTTGCATTTGAACATATAAATCATCCAAATTGACTTTGAATTTAGGAGATGTACAAAAACTATTAGCTCTAGAAGTGGAAGGAGCATATGAAGAGCTAGCTCCAAAGCCAAAAATTGAATGCTTAGCATAGGTACTAGCATTCGATATGTTGATTGGCTTTAGACGCTATAATATCTCCTACCAATTCTCATATACAACACCATGTTGTTGGCATAAAGTAAAAATAAGCGATGGGAAACACAACCCTGTAGTCGTGCTAGCTTGGTGATTTTCTGATAAATTAGAGGACCAACATTGAGAGGCTTCTGCATATGAGCGTAGTAGTTCAGAGCAGCTCTATCGTTAGTGACTTAACTAAGGTGGTTCGAAGGTAAGAGATGGGCATAAATAAAATAATGTTAGGCTTTAAAATGGGCATTGAGCTTGGAAGAAGAAAAGTTTACCTTATGGTCATTATGAACTTTCCAAGGTCCCTTTCCATCTTTCAAAAAGGTAATGATCTCATTCAGCTCAGCATTAAAAGGTGTAAAAGTGGAAAAGAAACAATTTTTTACGTTTATTAATCCATAAAAAACATTGATCTAGGTTAAATCAAAGAATACCCTCTTCTCCCTGACATATACACAATCATCCTTGATATCAGAGAGATTTGCAGAGAACTCCCTGACAACAGAAATTACTGCTATATAAAAAAAGTAACAAAAGTTCTCCTAGTGGTGCTCAATAATCAGGCTCACTACTAAACCACCAGGATTAAGAAAAGCACATTCTTGAATCAACTTTCGTGATTTGATGGCTCGTTATAACAGTCTTGAGCCTTCAAACTCACGAACTTCTTTGAATCAAATGGTTCCTTACCCTTCCCCCACTTAGTCTTAGGAGCCATTCTCTATAAAAATTCAAGAAAAATTCCTCATAAATTCAAAATAATACTCTTAAGCATCCAACAACATTTTTCTAAGCTAAGAATCCTTCCACAATGGATTCATCACTCATTACTTCCAAAAATCTAAAATTTTGGCACATGCGCAATGTGAGATAAATCCAAGGTAAAACAAAAAAAAAATTGCATTAAAGTGAAGCTCTTACCTTAAAGAGATCAAATCCAAAGTTTCCAAGCCAATAAATCACCCTAAAAACCAAGTTTAAAGAATCTCTAGGAAATCCCCACTCTCAAATTCACCAAATAAAGAAGGAAGAAGGTGATGGTTTGGGCGAAAATTGGGTTTTTTAAACATGAGCCGCCATTTCAGCTGAATTGGCGCTTAGGTGCTAAGTTCTGATGCCTATGCACTAGGTTTTCAGGTTTTTCAGCGCTTAAGTACCAAGTTTTGGCACCTAGGCACTAGTGTCAAGATTTTGATTTTTTTCAATTTTTATAAAATTTTAACAACAAGCACTACTTCGGCGTCTAGGCGCTAGTGTCCAGATTTTGATTTATTTCATTTTCAATAAAATTTTAACAACAAGCACTACACACCCAGGCACAATGAACCCTAGTAAGACAAATTCAACATTTTCAAATATCTTCCAAAATCTAATTTTCACAAACATCAAAAATCACTTATATTCAAATATAAATCAAATCCCCATACAAACACACATTATAATTCACTCATGACTTTTAAAACATAACTTATAAATTCAAACACAATCTACTAAGCACATGAACACTCACAATATTTTAAAGCTTAGAAGCACATAACAGAGCTAATACTCTATGGAACTAACAACTTTTAAACACATGTCAAAGCTACTACAAAAAATCAACTACATATTATCATCAACCACACTATCCACTTCTCTAATAACGCCAAGCAATTGATGCACATACAAGTTGTAGAGAGGATAGTTTGGGAATTCCTTAGAATATTCCTTGATCCAAAAATTCTTATTGTACATTTGGACTTGTGCCTCATGGAGTACAGTAGCATGATCTAGCTGTTGTTTTATCTGTCAATCTAGATGTTCAAACAAATCGGTGAAGTTACTAATCCTGTGAATCACTAACATCTCCTTTTTATATTCCCTATTTCCTCTATGGTACCAGCGAAACAATCAGCATGTCGAGGTCGTGATGATGTGAAAGGGTGAGAAGCCTGATCCATAGAAGAACTTCATCTATGTGCTGCAAAAAGATCGATGTTGTCACACATCAAGATAGACTAGCCCATGGGCTTCCAGGGAAGAAGTATCTTTTCCCAACTTTCATAAGAGACTTGGGCTTGACTACAAATTAAGAAAATAGCAGCAAGGTGTTCAAGCCCAGACATAAATCCATTTAGTGCAACACCAAGGATAAATATATAAATAAGAGCCCCCACATCAAAAGGTTTTCCGGTCTAAATATAGTAGTTAAGGATTACACTTTCTTTTGTTACTTTCTTTATGTTCGTGGTAGGAAGCAACTTGGCAGAAATAAAAAAATACCAAGGCTTAGATGATGAATTTAACCTTGCAGCAGGGAAACAAACCTTGAAATCACTTCTCAATTCCAACGTTCTTCACTATCTGTCAGGAATCTGAAGATCTCATTTAGATTGTCTTTAGCTAGAGTGAAGTTAGCAAATTCACATATTGATATGTCATCCACCAAGAATAACTCATTGATCCTTGATGGAGTAAAAGGTACTAACTTACATAAAACATAGACCAATTCAAGATTTATTCCATGAAGAGCTGAATAGAATTCATTCACGACAGAGATAACGACATCGACAGTAGTGTAGCAATGCCTTCCCATCGCCTCTACACAATAATTGCCTCTACCTGACCTCCAGGAATGATGAATCCTCTCTCTCTAACCAATTTCTTCTTTTGTAGTGTTCTATCATGAATTATTTGTGCATCCTTGCTTATGAAGTTCTTCCGATAAAAATCTCCATGAGTTGAACTTTCCAAAGCATTGAAATCCATGAATCTTGAAATGTGGTGAAATATCAAGACTTCCCTCACTCCCGAAACCCTCTAGTTGATGATGAACAAAATGAAATGAAGATTCTGGGTGTTTTTACTTGAAATCCCCATCAGAAAACTAAAAATTTGAAGCATTGGGTAGTTTTGTAACTTTGGCGCCTAGGCGCCAGGTTCTCTGTGTGCTAGCGCCTAGGCGTCAATGCACACTTGAACACCTGTTCGACTTAGGTCCAAATATACATCCTAACCTCCACTAGGTCTTGAATCATAGTTTTTTAAGTAGTAACATAACATGTGTGGCTGTGAAACATAAAAAACAATCAAGCAAATACACACCATCAAATCTCAACAAACTAAACCCACTCTAATAACTATGAGCTACCTCCCATAAAGCGCTTGGTTTAACATCGTCAGCCTGATGTATCCACTACATACTCGGGTTGACTCAATATCAAGATTTCATTTAATATTGGCCTACTTCCATCAAAGTAAGGTTTCAGCCTATGTTCATTTACTTTAAAAATTCTATCATATGCATTGACTTTTACCACAATGAATGATCACATCCACCCGGACTTCAATTTTCTAAGAAATAATTTCAATCTAGAATTGTACAGTAAAACTTCTTTTTCAGGTTCTAAATCCTTTCTTAAAATCTTTTGATCATGTCATAACTTCATCTTTTTTTTTATAAATCTTTGCAATTTCGTAAGATTCATTTCTAATCCCCTCAAGCTCATTCAATTTTATTAGTCATTTCTCAGTAGCATCTTTCAAATTATAATTAAATTCTTTGATAATCCAACAAGCTTTATGCTCCAATTCTATTAGTAAGTGACAAGCCTTTCCAAATATGAGTTTTCATAGGTTCATTTCTATAGGAGTTATATATGCAGTCCTATAAGCCCGTAATACACCATTCAGTCTACCGAACCAATCCACTCTATTAGGATTTAAAGTCTTCTCCAAAATTCTTTTTATTTCATGGTTGGATAATTCTGCTAGACTAATGGTTTGAGGATGATAAATAGTTTTAATTCTAGATTTAATACCATCTTGTTTAACAAGAGTTTCAGTCTTCCTATTCCTAAAATGACTTCCCCCCATCTGTAATTATTTCTTCGGCATTTTAAATCTACTAAAAATATTATTCATTAAAAATTTGTAATGCTTTAAGCATTACAGTGAGGTAAAGCAATCACTTTGATCTACATTGAAACATAGTCCACTACAACTAAAATGTATATATTTTAAAAGGATGGTATAAATAGTCCCATAAAATCTAATCCCCAAACATAAAAAAAATTTCAACCTCTAAAGTAAAATTGAGGGGCATTTCATTTCTTCTAGAAGTTTTGCCTACCGTTGACATTGATCACATGTTTTAACATAAATTTTAACATTTCTAAACATTGTAGGCCAATAAAATTCAAATTATAAAATTTTAAATGCAGCTTTATCAATCCCAAAATGTCCCCCAAAATTATAATCATGACATCTTTAAATAATTTGCCGAGGTACACATCTTCAAATAATTTGGTCCTTATATTGTTTATATAAATATTGGTCATCCTAGAAGTAAGATTTTACATCATGCATAAACTTCATCTATTGTTGGTATGTCAAACCATAGGGTGAAATGTTACTAACTATGAAATTAACTATGTCGGCATACCATGAAACACGTCATTCAGTTATAGTATATAATTTTTCATCAGGAAAATAATTATTGATTTCATTTTCAAGATTAACTAAATTTTCCTTTTCAAGCTTAGATAAAAAATCAGCAATTTGATCATCAATTTCCCTCTTATCTACTATTTCAAAATCAAATTCTTGCATTAAAAGGACCCATCTGATTAACCTTGGTTTTGCATCCTTCTTCAGCATCAGATATTTAATAACAGAGTGATCTGTGTGCACAGTACCTTTAGTTCCTATAAGGTAAGGCCTAAATATTTTAAGGAAATATACTATTGCTAATAACTCTTTTTTCATAGTAGTGTAATTAATTTGAGCTTCGTTAAGATTTTTACTAGCATAAGATATTACTTTAAAAATTTTATCATATGTTTATCCTAAAGCAACCTCAATAGCATAATTACACATGTCACACATCAACTCAAATAGTTTCACCCAATCGAGTGAAATAATAATAGGAGTGGTGATTAATTTTTCTTTTAACAATTTGTAGGCATTTTGGAACTCTTTATTAAAATCAAATAAAGCATCTTTTTCTAAAAATTGGCACATAGGCTTAGTGATTTTGGAAAAAAACTCTAATGTATTGCCTGTAGAAACCAGCATGTCCTAAGAAACTCCTAACTTCTCTCACTATATTAGGAGGAGGTAGTTTAGTAATAACTTAAATTTTTGCTAGATCTACTTTCATACCATTTTCAGAAAATTTATGTCCAAGTACAAGTCCTTCTACAACTATAAATTGACATTTTTCCCAATTGAGAACTAAATTTGTTTCTTTGTAGCGTTTGATTTAAACATGACTCAAATGAAGTACCAAACACTGAAAATTCATCCATAAAAATTTTAATTCCTCTCTCAATTAAGTAACAAAAATTGGATATCATGAACTTTTAAAAATTTACAGATGCATTACATAATCCAATAGGCATCCGTCTAAAAGCAAAAGTATATGTAAGGACTAGTGAATGTGGTTTTTTCTTGATCATCAAGAGCTATAGGAATTTGGTGATAACCGGTATATCCATCCAAAAAGTAGATATATATGTGCCCCGCTAACCGGTCTAACATTTGATCTAGAAAAGGTAAAGAAAAGTGATATTTCCTTGTGGCGAGATTTAATTTTTTATAATCAATGCATACTCGCAACTCAGTGACTTATCGAGTTGGAATTAATTTATTTCTTTCATTAATAGATACAGTCACTCCCCCTTTTTTAGTAACATTGTGGATCGAATTAACCCAAGCACAGTCCGAGATAGAATAAATAATTTCAGCATCTAACCACTTTATAATTTCTTTCTTTACAACTTCTTTTATTATTGGGTTGAGTCTCCTTTGAGGATTAGCCCTCAACTAGTGGATTCTCTTTCATAAAAAATTGTTGATTACAAATGGAAGGTCTAATTCCTTTAATATCAGCTATCATCTATCCAAAAGTTTTCTTATAACTTTTTAAAGTTTACAATATTTTTTATTCTTGATCTTCAGTTAAGCTTGAGGATATTATAACAGGTAGTATAAATGAGTTCCCTAGAAAAGCATACTTTAAATGCGTAGGTAAAACCTTCTTCACTAGCTCTAGAGGTTTTTCAATTGAAGGACTGAAAGATTTACTGTTTTCACTAGTGTCCAATAGCTCAAAATTTTCTTAAGCATAATTTGTATCCTCATTATTTTTTTTAATTATTTTATCTTTCAGATCGGTATCTTCTTCATACTCTAATTCTTGTAGTTCCATTTTACCTTCATTGTATTCCTTGAAATGACTTTTACTTAATTGATTGATAAATTTCATTCTGAAACATTCATCATCTCTTCCCTTTGTTGGATATTTCATTCATTTTAATACATTAAATATAACTTTTTGATCCTTAACTCTCATGGTTAATTTACCTTTTTTCACATCTATCATAGCTCTTCCAGTAACAAGAAAAGGTCTCCCTAATTGATTACCCATGTGTAACACCACTTCTTCTATGGACATATTACTCTCTTTAGATTGTTGGTTAATGTTAAATTTTGGAGGATAAGTTGGCCTATAGTGAGTACTACCCTGGTTGTTCTAGTTTTCGAATGGGTTTTCTTGATTGTTCCCCCATTGTTGGTTAGTACCACAAGAATTATTATTCCAGATCTTTGATAGGCTAGTTGGGCACAGATATGTTTGTTTTTTAGATGAATATACCAGCTATCATCAAATACTAATTGCTCCAAAGGATCAAGAGAAGAAAATGTTTACTAGTCCTTATGGTACTTTTGATTTTTGACGAATGCTATTTGGTTTATGTAACCGGACTGCGGCATTTCAAACATGTATGATATCGATTTTCAGCTATTTATAAAATAAGGTTTAAATATGCATGTATTTTTGGAGTCTTTATGGATGATTTTTTTGTGTTTGGAACTTAATTTGAAATATGTCTAAATCATTTAGAAAAAGTTTTAAAATGATGTGAAAAGAAGAATCTAGTATTAAACGGGGAAAAATGACAATTCATGATTGCAGGAGGAATTGTGTTTGGGCATAAAATTTTAGAAAATGACAAGGAAGTAGATCCAACAAAATTTTGAGTTAAATCTAACCTACCTCCACCTATTACCATAAGAGGAGTTAGGAGCTTTTTAGGACAAGCTGATTTTTACAAGCGATAGATTAAATATTTTTCAAAAATTACAACGCCTTTCTACCAACTTTTAGAAAAAGATATAAAATTTGATTTCAATCAATTAATTCTTTTAAGAAATTGAAAGATAAATTGATCGCTGCTCCTATAACTGTTTCACCTGATTGGGAGAAACCATTCGAATTAATGTGTGATTCTAGTGATTATGCAATTGGAGTTATTTTAGCACAGAGATATGACAAAATTTTTAAAGTTGTAGATTTGCTAGTAAAACTCTCAATGATGATCAAATTAGTTATACCACTACTGAATGAGAGTTATTAGCCATTGTCTATGCTTTTGATAAGTTTAGTTCATATCTAATTGGAGCAAAATGTGTTGTGTACACATACCACTCGGCTATAAAATATTTGATGAAAAAGAAGGATGTGAAACCAATATTAATTAGATGGGTACTTCTGATGCAAGAATTTGATTTTGTCGTAGTCGATAGGAAAGGATCTGATAATCAAATTGTTGATGATTTATCTAGACTAGAAGAGGAAGAAACATTTGAGCTTGAAAAAGAAATTAATGAAAATTTTCCTGATGAAGAACTTTATGATATTAAAGGATGGGAAATATCATGGTATGTTGATATTGTAAACTACATTGTTAGTGGTATTTTACCATATGGTTTGATAAAACAACAAGAAAATAAGTTTATTCACGATGCAAAATTTTACTTTTGGGATGACCTATATTTGTACAAACTATGCAAAAATTTAGTTATGCGAAGATGTGTGTCTTATTAAGAAATTGAATAAATTATCCAAAAATGTCATGATTCTGAATTTGGAAGTCATTTTGGGATTGATAGAACTATTCATAAAATTTTACAATCTAAATTTTATTGGCCTACTTTATTTAGAGATGTTAATATATATGTATTGGTGTTAACGAGTAGGCAATATTTCAAAAGAACTAAAATGCCCTTAAATTTTACTTTAAAAGTTGAATCTTTGATGTTTGGAGATTAAATTTTATGGGACCATTTGTTCCTTCATTTGGAAATATATTAATATATTAATAGAAGTAGACTATGTATCATAGTAGATTGAAGCAATCGTTTCATCTCGATGTGATGCCCAGAGTGTTTCAAAATTTTTAATTAAGAATATTTTTACAAGATATAGAATGTCGAGAATAATCATTGATGAAAGAGGATCTCACTTTTGGAATAAATGAATTGAAAAATTGGTAGAAAATATAATATTATACATAAGATTTCAACTACTTATCATCCCCAAACTAGTGGTCTAGCAGTAGTATCTACTCGTGAAATTAATAGAATTTTGGAAAAAATTGTAAATCCTAATAAAATGGATTTGTCTGCTATAATAAATATTATATTATGGGCTTATAGGACAGCTTATAAGACACTTATAGGAATTTCCCCATATAGATTAATTTTTAGGAATACTTGTCAGTTATCAATATAATTGGAGCATAAAGCTTATTGGGCAATTAAAGAGTTTAATTTTAACTTATAAGATGCTGGTGAGAAAAGATTATTACAACTGAATGAGCTTGAAGAGATTAGGAATGAATCTTATGATAATTCTAGGATATATAAGGAGAAAATTAAAGAATGACATGATTGGAAGATAATTAAAAAGCAACTTAAGCCTGGATAGAAAGTTTTATTATAGAATACAAGATTAAAATTATTTCCTAGAAAACTGAAGTCTAGGTGGACAGGGTCATTCATAATTATAAAAGTCTATCCCTATGGCGTTATTAATATTTAAGATCCTAAGACTGAAAAGATTTTTAAAGTGAATTGGCACGGACTGAAACCATACTTTGATGGTCAAAAACCAATTTTTAAAGAGATTGTAATGTTGGGTCACATAGAGTAAAGACTGAGAATGTCATGCTGACGACATTAGTCAAAATGCTTTTTGGGAGGGAACCCACATTCATGTTTGTTTCTGTTGTTTATCAGTTTTTATAAGTAGTATTATATATATACATATATATTTATATTTTCTTTATGAATTCCATGTATTTTAGAGACTTACATTTTAAGAAAATACATGAAAACATCTTTATTTACTGAATTATATGAAAATTTGAGAGTCGTTTGGATTTAAAATGAAATGGTGCAGAAATCTGAACTGACGCCAGATTTGGCGCCTAAGGTGCCATTTTCAAAGAGCTGGTGCCAGAAAGCTTCACGGTGACGGGAACGACTTTGGACGATTCAAAAGAAAATTTTTACAATTTTTTACTGGTTTTCTTCCTAGTAACTCTCAGAAATTGAATCCTAAAGTTATTTAAGAGTGGAAAATGAAGGGAAAGTCACCATTTTTCAAATCTTATAGCTTCCCATTCTAAAGAAACCACTAAATATGAAATTTTTAACATGAGGAAGCTTGTTAGCTTCGATGGGCAAAAGTTATACGATCAATTTCTTGTGAAGAAGAGATTAATTAAGAAATGAGGCTTTGTGAATCGAGGACTCAACACACTGGATACTCAAGTGGAGGGAATTAATGCACAAAGATGTTGGGAAGTACTTTGTTATACCACTATCATGGTAGTAGTTCCTTTGGTGAAAGAGTTTTACGCTAATCTTCATGGAATTAACCAAGGAGTCGTCTATGCTTGAGGCAGGTGGGTACAATTCACTCCTTCAAGAATAAATGACATGTTTATGATTGAAAGTATTTTTATTTGTCACTATGTCAATTTTGTCCCTACAAGAAACAACATGAATGAACTTTATTTATTCCTTACTAATGAAGATGAAAATTGGGATACAAGAATAATAGACATGTAGGTTTTTCTTCATCATTATTGAATCTTGCATCTAAGGCATGACATTTCTTTATTACATCAAAACAAATTCTTACTATGAAAATCAGTAAAGTGACAAAGAAAAGTGCGATTTTGAATTATTGTATTCAAACTGAAAGACTTATTGATGTTGGTGCTTTAATAGTAAAGTTTGTTTTGGGTTTAATCATCAATGGATCAACTTCTGGACTAGGACATCCATCTACCATATTCCTATAGTGCATCTAGTTGCAAGTGCTTTATGAAAGTTGGGAAAAAAGTGTTTCTCTTTTGTAAGCATATTGACCCAGAAGTTTATTCCAACTGCATAGGAATTGGAGAGGAGAATGATATGAATATATTGATGGATCAATCATCTCAAAATTCATCACCTATTCAGCCTTACTTTAGTTTGAATGCACTTTTGAAAATAAATAAGAAGTGGGAAAATGAGGTACAAAATCTTATGCATTCAATTAAAAATAATTCTGAAATGCTTGACCACCTCGATTGGAGGATGAAGGAACACTTCGAACACACTGGACGTATTGAAGAAGGTTTGCTGCGCATGTTTAAGAAAAATGCTTGGGTTAAAGAAGATTTTAAGGCTCAACATAATTATAATACTCAAATGGGCTTAAGAAAGTTGATTCGGGAGAGAGCATTTTCAAATCTAAGAGGAGAGATTGAAAGGTTGATTTTTGCTCGAAAGTAGGAAACTTTTTGCTACTTCAACGCAGTAGCCATTGTTCCTATGAATTGATAATTCTATGTCAATCTTCGGGTGACTACGGATGACCACATTTATGTTCGTGGTAAGCAAGTTGAATTTACTCGAAGAACAATCAATGCACTTTATGGACAGAGAAATGAGTTTCATTGTGAGTATGCTGTATTTTTTATGACCTATTCATCACTTGATGAGGTGATTTCTTATCTCATTGATGGAAGAGGAGAATGGAAGGTTAAAAATAATCAGAAAGTCAATTTCTCCACTTCCATGTTAAATGTTCAATCTAAAGCATGACATTACTTCATCTCTACAAAGTTGCTTCCAAATAATTGCCTAAGCAAAGTAACTAAGGAAAGAGCAGTGCCTAATTTCTGCATTCAACAAATGAAAGTAGTTGATATTGGTGCTCTTATTGTGCATAATTCTCAGAGCATTGCTAGAAGTGGATCAACTAGTGGTTTGGGATATCCTACCCTGATTTTCGCTTTAGAATTTGGTAGAATTGAAGAAATGATGTGACCATTAAAACCTATTGGAAAACCAACTATGCATAAATTTGAATCATTTGTTGGATCTAGGAGTGGAAGTAGTGATAGACCCTCCACATCCAGCTATAGGATCATCTACTTCTAATTTTGCTTTGCTTGAAAATATTATGGAATAGTTAATGATTCAATAATCAGATCTCATAGAAATGCAAAATAGTATAGGTGGTATAGAAGCCATAAATGCCTACAATGATGAATATAAGCAGAAAAGAGTCCAACACGACATTGCATATGAAGAGACGATTAGATTTTTGAGGGGTGATCATACTGTAGAGTTTTCTACATGCCCCAGCTTCACACCTTATGTGCAAGAAGATGAAGAAGATGATGAGGAAGAGGAGGATCAAGAGTAAAATTTATTTGGGTATTTTTTTTTTTATGTTTTGTTATTTTTTTTGTTTTACTGTTGATGGTATGAGTTGGAACAATTTACGTGCTTAGTTTGTGGACTATTGAATTTGTATATGTAATCGTAAATTGTAAATTTTTATTTTTCAGCATTTTTAGTTGCTTTAGTTTACTATTTATGTCTTTAATTTATATTTTCTTAGCAAATCCTTTGATATATTATGTCATTTAATACTTTAAAGCCTGTACTTTTAAGTTAGCACCTACAAAATATCAAGAGCCAAGTTTCATATTCAGAATCCTCTATAGGTTAGTTTTATTTTTTATGTATTTACTGTTTTCTTTCACCTGCAAATTTTTTATACTACATGTTTTACTTATTATTTAAAAATTGAAGTTTGGGGGCAAGAAAATTTTCTTTAAAAAAAAGAAAAAAAAGTGAACTAAATTTTTTTGTCCTCAATTAGCTATACCCTTAAAATTAATTTAACATGACCATGGATATTAGAGTTTAATTTTAAATAACTATATTTTTTTTGTAAATATTTTGGTAAACTTAAGTAAAAAATCTTCAATAATGACTAACGAAGGTCAATTCTAAAGTTAAAGATACTTGGTATGAAAGGATAAGATTATGTTTTTCTTTTTAAAGTAAAGAAAATTGTATTTTTAAAGTATTAAGAATCTTAGAGTTTCATGTAAGAAGAGAAGAATGAAACTTTATAAAAAATCTTCAAAGCTAATATGAATTTATAAAGTGAAGGAAGGTAAGAAGTGTTGACTTTAAGAAAAGGATGGTGAAGTTCAAAATTATTAAAGGCTATCAAGATATAGTATTCCTCACATGAAAAATAAAAAAAAAAGAAATGAAAAGAAAGGATTGTAAATGATCCTAAAGAAAATTAAATAAAAAGGAAAAGAAAAGAAAAATATGTGAGGAGAAGCTTGAGGTGATGTCTAATCAAAAATTGGCTTCACTTGAATCAACTTGAGGAAAAAGGCTTTATTACATTTTCTAAACTTGTATCTCAGTATTAGAATCCTTACTAATATAGTTTTCTTAATTTTTTTTTCATATGGATATTCTAAGTATCTTTGATATGACAAATTACAATTCTTCTCAAAATGAATGGATATTCAGAACTCTTAGACTTGATTACTAGGTGTTCTTATACTTGTAGTTTTGACCTAAGTTATTAAAAGTTTTTCTTAAGTTATATTATGATATTTATTAAAATAAATTATAGAAGTTTATAGTTATTTTGTCATAAGTCATATTTTTATATAGTAAAAGGATCAGTTGAGGACAAGTAACATTTAAGTTTAGGGGATTTTAATACGCCAAAATATTTATGCTTATTTTGGGGATATTACACTTTAAAGAAGAGTATTTTCATGTTTTTATTGTAGGTATATCAATTTTAGGCACTTGGAGCAAAAAGTAGCAAAAATCAAAAAATTTTTAGCCAAAATGGATATTTTCATGGTCCTGGGGCGAGAGGCACCATTTTCTAGAGAGCTGGTGCCATAAGTGCGAGAAACTAACGCCAGAGGTGCCATTTTACAGAGAAGTCATGCCAGAGTTGCCAACAGCGTCAGAGAGGAATTATGATGGAGTAAGATGGTTTGTGACTATTTTTGTGTGGTTTTTGAAGGCTCTAAACAATTCAAACATTTCATTGAGTGGTTCAATGCATCTAAACACTTTGGAAAAACTCTTTAATGAAGAGATGTCTCTTGGATGAAGGGGCTTATCTCTTGATGTTAAAAGATGTTACTTTTGGGGAAAAAATTCAAGGAAATTTTGAATTTCTTTTAAAAGAAGACTGACCCTAATTAAAAAGGAGAGGAGTCTAGAGAAGAGAGGGAGCATGAGTTTGAGAGGAAGGTTTTGGTGTGAGAGAGAAGTCTTGGAGAAGAGAGGATTTTCTTCTAGGATTGTAAGAGGCGTGGGAAGGTGAGAGATTTCTAATTTATTACCGATGTAAGAGAGAATTGAGTGTGATTGTAAAGTGAGAAAGTCCTGAAAGGGAACTTCTAGAGATTTTCATGGGAAGGGTGTGAGATAAGTTGTGTTCTTTTCTTTCTTTATTTTGTAAACTTATTTTTATATATTAAATCCATGTTTTGTCATATCCTTCTCATGAATTCAGAGTAGTCTTCTTTATCCTTCTCCCTACAATGAGATATGGTTTTATGAAGAATTAGTTTTTTCTTGTAACAATTTCATAATGAAAGGTTTTAAATGTCAATAAATTGTAATGATTTGAACTTTTATCTTCATTTACTTTTTGATCTTGTCAATCGAAAGGTTAAAATTTATTGAGAAACATACGATCCAAAAGGGATATGCTTTCTACAACATTGTAAGAGTCACATTCAATTTCATAACTGAGAATGTAATACATGGGGTTGCGTGCAAATAAATAGGGAGATATACTTTGATGGGCACAGAATTGGAGATTTCAAGGTGACAAATTAATATCTCCAATTTGGTCCAGTTTCTTGGAAACTAAAGTGAGATTGTTAGCCCTCAAGCGAGGGAGAACTGAGAACTCTGAAGTAGTACCCAACATCCTCTCAACCTAACCACAAATTTAGGGACTAAACTTTGGATTAGTTATTGTTCTTTATGCGCTCTGAAAGGGTAAAGAATATAATTGCTCCTATTTGGCACAATACAATTTTATATGTATTTTAAATTATTTTATTTTCTTTGAACTCCATAAACTCATTGTAAAGGGGAAGGATGTTTTCTTAAATTTGAAATCTTAGTTTCAAAACTTTATTTAGTCTTTATAAGTTTACTTTTGAAGTTTAGTAATTAATTAAGTTAACTTAATTCCTTTAACTGCATTTCATTTAGTGCACATTAAATTTACTTTAGATTTATTTTGCCTACTTAAGTTTTATGGTTTCAATATGGTGTTTGACGTTATAACCATAAGAAGTTCCAACTTTTTGTGGGATCGATACTTAGGACTCCATTAAAATCATTTATTACTTAAGTGATACGTATACTTGCGTTATTATTACGGGTTTGGCAGCTTAGAGATTTTAAAAGATAAAATTATATATACTGAACTTATTTTTATTGGGATTGAACTGCATATTTACTATTAGTGTTGTTGTGGGTGTATTATAATATTGAAAGATATTTACAACGTACACCACAAAACTGCCCGCATCAAATTTAAGCCAAATTTGCTGGATTTCATCTTCTTGAGGTAAGAGCTTCTCTTCAATGTAAAAACATTTTATTTTCACCATGTATTTTGAGTATATTGGAGATTTGACAGAAAATTGCTATTCATGGTAAAAACTTGAGAAAAGCCTATGGAAAATGCATAGAAATGATAATTTATGCTTTTAAAAGTTGAGTTTAGTGATTTACTCTTCAATTTAGGATTTATTGTGAATTTTATATGATTTTTAGAAATGACCCCAAGAATGAAGATAAGTAAAGGGAAGTCCCATTTTGATTCAAGGAAGTTCGTTAGCTTGAAAGCTCAGTACAGGTATACCGAAGCACTGTAATCAAGAAAACTGATTCCTGAGAGATGTTTCAAAAGTCCGAGTGGAGCAGTGGAGGATTCGAATGTTTGCTGATAGTGGGAAAGATTTTTTTGTTTTTCTACTGTGGCCATAATTTCTGTTGTTCAGGAGTTTTACGCTAATCTCCCTGAAGCTAAAGAAAATCAGGTCATGGTTCGAGGAAAATCAGTGCCTTTCTCCCCTGATGTAATAAATTTGTTTTACCAGCTCCCCCATAGTACGTTGTGTTTTTATTCAAATTATAGTCCAACTGAGGAAGAGTTAGATGAGATCATATTGTCATTGACTACGAGAAGAGGACTGTGGAAGATAATAAATGAAAGAAGAATCAACTTCCCCACGTCAAAGTTAGATGTCACGTCGAAAGCGTGGCGCTACTTTATTTATCCTCATCTACTACCAACCAACCACCTCAGTGAAGTTACCAACCTTAAACTATTGAAGTTAGAAGTTCAAGCTGATTGACATTGGAGCTCTGATCTATCAGACTATCATCAGTTCTACTACTACTACCACTACTACAGGTTTGGAATTCACATCCTTGATCTTTTCCTTATCTGAGCTGGCAGGAGTTAGATTCAATAGCTGAGAGGAGATACTGTAGCCTCTAAAGCCTATCACAAGTGTTAATGTGAAATCTTATTCACAACATTTGATATTTAGCTGGAGAGGAGAATTTTCTAGAAGTTCAGGTGCCTCTACTTCTCATGCTTTTACCTTACATGCATCTACATCACAAGGTCAGGCTACTAGTTATGATTTGCAATCACACTTATTGCAAATGATGTTAGATAACATCAATTATATTGCAGACAAGGTATTAAATTTAGAGAATTTTGTAGATCATATTGATGGTTATTCGAGAAGACACAGTGATTATGAGAAAAAATTTCACTATCTTTGGAAAACCTTTTTAGGGGTGACCAAAGTGTAGTTTTTCCTTCATATCCATAATATCCATCATAGGAGCTTATTGCCTTTTGGGATAGCAATTATTGTGATGATAAAGAGGAGGAGGAGAATTAATTTGTTCAGTTTAGATTTTTTATTGTGAACTTTATGTGGTACTGTTATATTGCACTGTTAATTTGTTTTGAATTGTACTTGTTTAGACTGCTACTACTGTTTATATTTTATTTTGTTAGACACTATTGCGATGTATTTAAATTTTTGTGGTAGTGATTGTCTTAATTGTGTTGTCTACTGTATTTAGTTAGTTTGTGTTGAACTCAATCCTGATTTTTAAGAAGGTTTAGAATATTACTAACTTTCACTAATAAACTTCATGTTTAAAATTTTCAATTTACTACCGGGTATTTTTCTTTATGTTGCAGTTGTATTTTTTTGTTATAGTGTTTGTTTACTTTTATGTTATCCTCCACTCCATAGAAGTCTAATGAATCTCTATATGTTAAAGTTAAATTAAAATTTGATCAATTAATTCTTACTCGTGTTTTTAATTTTTGTACTTATATATTTAGGATATTAAAACTCTTGTAAGCATGTTATTTTTAGTTTTCATTCCGGTTAGATATGATGCTAAAATGTTTTATCTTATTAAAAATTTAAATTTGGGGGGGGTGAAAAACTTTCTTAAACATAAAGTTTATATGTTCTCAAACGTGCTACATATAAATTTGATTTTGATTTAAAAAAATGATTATGTATATGAAGTTATATTAGGGAAGTAAAATTTTGAAAATATAAATGATTAAAAGAATTTAGTTGAAACCTATAGTAATGAAGAAAAACTTAAAGTTAAAACTTTTTAGTGTAGAAATGATAAATATTGTGTAACTATCTTTAGTAGGAGAAATTGTAATTTTGAAAAATATATAAGAGTTAGACTTTTATTTTCAAAACTTAAATTTATTTTATGAAAAATAATTTTCAAAACCATTATTATATTTTTAAGTAAAAGATTTATATCAGAAGTTTGCTCTAGGAAAGAATGAGTGGAATTTAAAATCATTAAAGGTCTATCCATATAGAGTAATACTCACCTAAAAAAAAGAAAAAGGAGAAAAATAAAAGGAAAAAAAAAAGAAAGTTGAAAAAGGGAGGAGAAGCTTTAGGATTAATTTCAAATCAAAAATTTGTTCCACATGTAATCTTTTTAAAGTATATAACTTGAGAAACTCTTAAGCTTAAGGATATAATATAGTAAGTATAATTATTCTTAATAAAAATTTTTAAGTGAAGAAGATAGAATGCCTAAACTCTATATTTGGAGAATTTACAAATATTTCTGATAGATAGAAACTCATATTTTCAAAATTTTTTGCATTAAACATTTCTAAACTCTAAGTTGGTCTCATGTACTAATATTTTTTCTAAATTTGACTATTATATTTCTAGATCAAAAATTTAAAATATTTGGTTTTGAAAGATTGGAGTGTCACTTGAGGATAAATAACATTTTAAGGTTGGGGGATTTAGATACACCTAAAATATATAGCATTTATGTACACATTTTTATACCTATTTTTAAGATATTGCATTTTAATTGAAGATATTTTTGTATTTTTCTTTCAGGTACAATCAAATGGATGAAAATGGAGAAAGGAATGAAAAAAGATTAAATTTGGAGAAAAATGAAGAATGTGTGCAAAATAACTGTGGCGCCTAAGCACCCAGAACTAGCTCTTAAGCGCCAGTAAAACTAAGAAGGCCACACCTAAGAGCCAAGTACCTTGCGCTTAAGTGCCAAAGGTAGTTACTTGGTGATTAAATGAATTTAGATGAATTTTTGAAGAGGTGTTTGAAGAAACTATTGGTGAAAATGTGGGAAATGGTTAATGGAAACAAAAATGCATTCAATGGGTTTTTGAAAGGGGACAACACTTGGAAGATTCATTAAATGTGGACACATTTTGAAGAGACACCAAGGCACCTTTTGCAAAATCATAAAAGAAGGACTTGAATTGAATTTAAGAGGAGCCACTACCCCCTTCTAAACACCATCGACGCCTCTCTCTCTCTTAAATTAATTAGGATATATTTTTAGAGAGAAGATTAGAGGACTTGTAGTGTGTGAGTAGAGAGTATTGTAAGTGAAAGGAAAAGAAGAGATTCAAAGGAACTTCAGAAGTTTGGTGGAGAGGATTTGAGATAAGTTTTTATTTTGGTGACTACATTTGGTTTTAAATTAGACTATTTGTTTGTTTACATGATTTCTACTTTTAAACTTAAGTGTGGTTGAATTTCCTCCATGAATTCTGAGTAGTTTTCTTTATCTTTTTAATTAAAATGATAAGTGATTAAGTATTGGATAGAAGTTGTGTGAAGTATTAATCTTTAATGTTGGAATAAGTTGTGATGATTTTAAATCTTATACTTAATTTACTTCTTGATTTGGTCAATTAAGATGTTAATATTTGGGGTGAGAACATGTAATATCTGAGATCGTATTGTCTCAATCAACTAATGCTAAGAATCACATGAGATTTTATGAATGAGAATGTAATTCATATGATTGAGTGCAAATAAATAGAGAAATAAACTTTGAAGTGCGTAGAATTAGAGGACTTTAGAGTGACAGGCTAAAGCCCCCAAATTAGTTTATAGTTGTAGGTTTTGATATGAGATGTTAGCCCCCAGGTGGAGAAAGAAGATAGAACTCTCGAGTGAGAGCTAGTATCTACCCTACTGATACACCTAAAATATATAGTATTTTTAGATGCATTTTTATAGCTTATTTTGCGATATTGCGCTTTGATGGAAGGTATTTGTGTGTTTTTCTTTCAAGTACTTTTCTTTCAAGTACTCTTTCAAGTACAAGTAAAAAAGTGAAAAATGCAAAACGGAGTGAAAAAGGATCAAATTTAGAGCAAAGAGGTGAAAATTGTGGTAAAGTGTTTTGGCGTCTAAGCACCAGATCTGTCGCTTCTTAAGTATCGGTTAAACAAAGAAGGCCTCACCTAAGCGCCAGAGGCCCCGCACTTAAGCTCCGGAGGCAATTATTTGGTGGTTTTCTTCGTTTGGCCAAATTTTGAAGAGGTTTTTGGGGAACCTATTTGATAAAGAGGGTGGTTATGACCACTAGGAATGAAAATATTATTAAAAGACTTGCAAAAGGATGCATCCCTTGGAGAGTACATCGAATTTGGATACATTTTGAAGAGTTTCCAAGGCACCTCTTGGGAAATTTATAAAAGAAGGAACTTGAGACATTTGAAAGGGGTGCTTGAAATTTTGAAAAGTGCTTAAAATGGGAGAGATTTTCAGGCACCACAAAAATTTACTTTATCCTTTTTATTTTTAGCATTAGTTTGAGAGTAAAGTGTGTTGTAAAAGAGAAGAGATTCAAAGGAACTTCAAGAGTTAGGCGGAGGATTTGAGATAAGTTTTTATCTTTTGTTTTTAACTACTATTGGTTTTAACTGAGACTTCTTGTTAGTTTGACAATGATTTCTACTTTTAAACTAAAATGTGGTTTTGTTTTCTCCATGGATTCTGAGTTTTTTTCTTTATCATTATCCTTAAAAAGATAAGTAATTAAAGTGTTGGATAGAAGTTGTGGAGAGTATTAATCTTTAATGTTGGAAGAAGTTGTGTTGATTTAAATCCATGAACTTCATTTACTTCTTGATTTGTATTATCCAAATGTTGAAATTTGTTGTGAGAACATGTAAGAATCGGGCTGGTATGGTCTTAGTCAACAATTGGAAAAAATCACATGATGTTGCATAAAAGATAGTGTAATTCATATGATTTAGTGCAAATAAATAAGGATATAATCATTGAAGGGTGTAGAGTTAGAGGACTTTAAAGTCACAGGTTAAAGCCCCCAACTTAGTTTATTGTTTTAGGTTCTGATACAAGATGTTAGCCCCCAGGTGGAAAGAATCAAGGGAACTCTAGTGTGAGAGCTAGTATCTTCCCTGCCTAGCCGGTCTTCAGAACCATTCAAACTTTCAATTAATCAATGTTCTTTATAGCATCTCTAATAAAGGTAAGGAATATAATTGCTCCTATTTGGCACAACACAATTTGCATACGTCCACAAATGAATTCCTATGCGTACTACTGATTCATGACAAGGAGAAAGATATTTTCAAATTCAGTGCTTTTCTTTTTCATAAACTCAAGTTATCTTTATAAATTGTCACTGTTTTGTCAAAACCCTGCCTAGCCGGTCTTCAGAACCATTCAAACTTTCAATTAATCAATGTTCTTTATAGCATCTCTAATAAAGGTAAGGAATATAATTGCTCCTATTTGGCACAACACAATTTGCATACGTCCACAAATGAATTCCTATGCGTACTACTGATTCATGACAAGGA
>NW_018230772.1:0-495 GCF_001263595.1 Phalaenopsis equestris | reverse complement strand
TGTTCGCGAACAACGAGCTTTTTTGACATCCCTAATTATTGTAATAGCATCCAGATTAGCTTGAAATATTTTTTATTTATAAAAACTATATATGATGCTAAATAAAATCGAATATAATGAGCTACGAGCTGATTTTGAGTTGAAACTGACACAAATAACTCAATTTGAGCCATCTTGTTTTGATTTATATTAGGATCGAGCTGATTTTGAATTGGAACAAATCAAAATAACTAAAATTTGAGTCAGCTTGTTTCGATTTCGATTGGCTTGAGCTCAATTCAATTTTAAGCATGTTAGATATGACTTATATACCAGATAAGGGACATATGTTAGAGCAGGGAAGAGCTTGCAAGAGAATGTACTAAGCCGCTCCAACCAATGAGAAAAATATCCTCAAAAGTGTAATGGTCAAAAGAAAACCCAAAAATTCAGATCATAAAAAATGAGAACCATAACACACACACATATAACTTTTTGCAAAAGCGATAAGGTGAG
>NW_018230771.1:0-577 GCF_001263595.1 Phalaenopsis equestris | reverse complement strand
TAGCTAAAAAGCTTTTCTCACTTTGCAAAACCCAACATCCAACTTCTCCAAGGAAAGTTGGGAAAACCAAAACATATGGAGATTGAGACTCCAACCCATTGGACTTGTGCTAGGGTTCACAATAAATGGGAGATACTCGGCTCTACGGAGGGTGTTTGGCCACGCATGTAAGACTTTGCCCTAAAGGCTAGCTCTAGTTAAATAAATGATCCATCACAAAGACGCGCAACTGCATCAGCTCACTCCAACGCACACACTTGGAGTGGGTGATCGAACCCACACGCCTACCACAAATAAACCCTAAGTCTGGCTAGGAAATAAAAGATGAAGGGTTTAAGGAGATTATACCATCGCGTAGTTTGCTCGAAGTCCGTTGAATTGGAGAGAAAGCTTTTCCCAAAAGTTAAAAGGCGTCCACGCCTCTTCCAGCTGCTGCAACTTCGTTGTCCGTCGACGGTAGTACACTCTGGCAATGGTCCCGACCATTGAGGGATGAGGGATGGCGAGTTAGAGGAGTATCTCGTCGGTGGCATGCACAAAATAAAAAAAATGCGAGGGGAGAGGTTTAAGCTCTGCC
>NW_018230770.1:2390-9873 GCF_001263595.1 Phalaenopsis equestris | reverse complement strand
AGATCCAAATTTTACTAATAATATTAAGTCAAAAGAAAAATTTTACAAGATAAGTTTCCATCTTCTTGTGAGAAAGCCTGAAAATGTGTTCCATAATTATTTGAAATTTATGCATGACTGCATAATGAGATATGTATTATACTTTTTATGTGAAAGCTTGAAACTATATACATATATAATGGTAGATGGTTTCGTCGCTCTCTCTCTCGTTCTGCTAGGGTTCACCTATGGCGGATCCTGGTTTCTCTGATTCACTGCATCTTTCCTCGTCTTCGTCTTCGTCGCCTGTTCGTCGTCGCGTCGAAGCAGCTCGTTGTATCTCGTGATTCAGCCGCTCTCATGTGAAGGCGTCGGGCTCGGGGGTGACATTTGAAGGACGTCTGGGCACAGGCTTCTTCTGCGGCTCGTTCTTTCGTCATCCCGAGAAGCGCGGGCTCCTTTTGCGGCTCGTGGCTCGTTCTTCGTCATCCCGAGAAGTGCGGGCTTCTAACTCCTGTCGTCGCTCGCAGTATTGTGAAAGACGTCTGGGCGCGAGCTTTCCTCTGGCTCGAATCGCCCACTGCTCGACTTCCCTTTCGGCATTTGCTCTTTCTCTACTATCACTTTGCTGTCCCACAAGCCCACCTCCCTCTTCTGGGGATGGCTTCAGACAGATCGTATGTTGTTGCCATTGCGACTGTTCACGCCTCAGGTACACCTAAATTGTCATCTTTTCCTCCATTTGAGTGGGCGGAAGACATCAAGAAGCTTGGTAGGAATAATAGAAAGTCTGTCATTATTTTTACAGAAGATGATGGTATTCAACTTGCTTCCTCTTGTCGTTTGAATTTGATTTAGAAATTTCTATATGGTTATCCCAAAATGGAGCTCATTCGCAAATATTTTGAACTTATGCACCTTGTTGGAGAGTAGAAAAATGGACTATTAGATGAGATACACGTTCTTATTAAAATTAGCAATGAAGAAGATTACATGCATTTATCTGTCAGAAGGATAATCTGGATTGATAACAGAGCAATGAAGATTCTAAAATGGTCTGTGGATTTTGACCCACAGACGGAAACGCCACTCATTCTAGTTTGGATTTGTCTCTCTGTTCTGAAATTTAATTATTTTTCTCAAAATAGTATTGTACTCTATTGCTTCAGCTTATGGAAAGCCACTCAAGACGAATTTTCTATTTTTAATTTGTCCCATTCTTCTGAAGCCAGAGTATTTGTTGAAAGAGATATCAGTTCACCTGCTTCTGTGGAAATCTGGTTGGGTACACAACACCATGGATATTGGCAGAAGGTAGAGATTGAGCATTTTCCGTCGTATTGTTCGAACTGTCGTATGTTCGGTCACTTCAGTTCTCAATGTCACCATCTACACCACAACCTCATACCAAAAAAACAAAGTGCTCCACTAGAGATTGTGATTCCATCTCATCCCAATAAGCACCAAATTTTTGACACTATTGATCATCAGAAAAATATCTCGGAAGACGTCAATATCCCCGTAGGCAATATGACAACCATTCATTCCCCAGTTGTAGCTCCCCAGTCTTTGGAACCTCCTATCGTGGAGGAGAGGGAAATTCTTCAAACTCTGTATTCTTCAGACCCCACTTGCCCTAGAACCTATCACCGTTATTACAGGCGATACTTCTACTACTTCACTACCGCCTCATCAGGTCAAGATCATCAGGTCAAGAAAGATGTTAATGTTACTCAGGTTCATGGGGATCATGATGTGCAACGACCTACACCCGTCCGACCACCTTTGGAATCTACTGATCATATAAGTTAATCTTCGGATATGAAATGACCGGTCTACACATCCAACAGGAAGAAGAAGAATAAGATCTACTCGAGCTCAGAAATCTGATAGATGATACTTTGGTTATTATGGGCAATGGTACTCACCTTACTAATTTGTTAACCGACTCACTTCCGAGAACTCGAGGTAGAAGGACTAAAGTGGGACGTTCCTAGCACTTTTGTGACTTTTTGTGACTTTTTTGTTTTTTGTCTTTATGTATCTTTGCTTTATTTGGGTTTTGCGCGTGTTGTATTGTATGAGTTAAGCTTTCTTTTAGACCCTCTCATACAACCTTTCTGTATCTTTTCCGTATTAATATATTTGCCCTTGGGCTTTTTAAAAAAAATATATATATATAATGAGTACTTTTTGTAAAGGAGTTGAGAATAAAATATAAAGAGATAGAAAAGGTGAAAGAAGTGGGACAAAAAATGGAGTTCAAAAGTTTCATCTCAACGAAAAGATAATATCATTTTTGAGGAACTTCAGAAGTGAATAAATTCTAATATTTAATTAATACACTCTATTTGTTGTCCATCTTAAGTTATTTATCACTGTCGTTATCTTTTATCATGAGGGTTTTATGACTTTTCTTTTTCTTTATTAAGCAAATGAGTACTTGGATTCTGAAAAGGGCTAATAAGAGTCCCTATGATATCGAAGTTAACCTAAACAATAATAGATAACAAAATATTATTGTTGAAATGCAAACAGTAAAGTTACAACCATAAAAATGAAAGAGAAAATTACAACAACACGACACACAAATATATGAAATTGTGACAAATGACAACACTAACTCAAACTATGGTGGTTCATAAGTGATGGTAGTTGTTGGGGGTCTCAATGGTTGCAGCAAGGTGGGAGAGCGGAGTAAGTGGGCGGATATGACAAAGAAACGGCAGTTCCTTGTGGCCTTAGATAGCACCAAGGTGGAATTCGAGTTCCCAGAGGCTGGAACAGAGGATATGCGGCAAAGAGGCGGTGCAGGAGTGCTGGGACAGCGGTTAGGTGGCAGGGATATGGTCCGAGATGACTGGAACAACAACCGGTGGGAAGGGGAGGAGATTACTGGTGGCTAGAACAATGAAAGTAGCAAGTGGAATCGCTGGAATCACAGGGGCAGCAAGAGGGGTGTTGAAAAAGTGATGGCAGCGAAGATGGAGGCGACAGGGAGGCGGGGCTACAAAAGTAGCAAAGGTGTGCAGTAGTTATGGCGATGGGAGGGCTGGAAAGGATGAGAAGGTTAAGGATACGAGGCGACTGTAACAAGAATCGCAGACGGCTCCATACGGGACAACTTCATGTGGTGCTATAGCTAGGGGTGCAACTGACTCAAGCCAACTCGTGAGTCGGCTCAATAAGCGGCTTGTGAACTGAGCTCAATGAGCTAACAAACCAAGCTAAAGCCAGCCCAACTCGACTAGTTAGTTCGTGAGCGGTTCGTTTAAAAACATAGGTGAGTAGACTCGTTAAGAAAATATTAATATAAAATATACTCAAAATATATTAAATTTCAAAAATTTATCTTTAAGGTATTAAAAATATTAAGAAAATAATATTTTTTTATTGTATATTATGTAATTTCATATTATTTATCTTTTAATTATTCATTCTAGTTGTCAACTTATTATAAAGTTATTTTAAATTAATATCATTTTCTCTTTTTTATATTGAACAAGTTGGCTCGTGAGCCTGCTCGAACTCGTAGACTTAAGTTCAAGCTCGATAAAATTAATCAAGTTCAAACTCAAGTTGAGGGCAGCTCGAGCTCAACTCGCCCCGTTTACACCCCTAGCTTTAGCTAGAATCAGAGCACTATATAAGAGCACAAAAGGCAGCTCCCACGTCAGCCTCATAAGGTTGAGGGAGCTTCGATCTCACTTGTTGTAGCTTCTATCTCCCCATAGTAGTCAGATCAGCACCATTGAAGGTGGTGGAGTTACTGGTACTTTCATATAAGGTGGTGGAGCTACTGTGAAGGGGAAGGGATTTATAGTAGCTAAAACAATAATGGCAACAAGTATGAGCGTTGGAATTGAAGGGGCAATGAAGAGGGAGCCTGGAATAATGATGGCGACGAGGACGGAGGCGTGGGGCTAAAAAGACAACAAAGATGTTGTCCAGGGAGGGGAGTGGCTGCCGTAGTTATGCCAACGACAGTTGTGACGTACGGGGAGGTTGCGGAGGATGGAAGGTCATGGATAGCACCATCCCGGAGCGAGAAACAAAAGGAACGCCACTCCTTGGATACAACCCTATAAGGGAACACGGGGGACGCCAAGAACTGTCCTGATAGAAAACTCACAAAAAATCACAAAAAACTGACCTAAAACACGAAAACAATATATTTATAAACTTTGGGGAAATAGGAGTGGGACTCAATCCAAATAGGAGGAAAATCCCCATAAAGGAAGTGTCAAACGACCCTCATGGACTAGTCCAAGCAGAAATCTCCCTCTGTAATATAGCACGGATCATGGATGGTTCCATGTGGAATTATAGCTAGAATCGAGACATTGTAGCAGAACACACGGAATGGTTCCCGCGGGCAGCTCCTTCTTCATCTTGTATTTTATACAATGATTGTATCATATTTATTAATTGATCATCTCTATTAGTAGACTAGATCCTCCCTCCTTCATTCTCTTCTTAATGCAAATTTATTTAAAAGTGGCTACATAAATTATTTTTTTGTGGAAGTTGATATCTTTTACAATTATTTTACGTTCGAATATCTTTTTGTGAAAGTTGATATCTTTTACAATTATTTTATGTTCTATTATCTTTTTACGGAGCTTCATCTCTTTTACGATTATTTCATGCTTCATTATACTTACTCTTAAGCTAACATTTTATAATATAGAGTTAGGTATGCTATTTTCTTAAAAGTCGATATATTGATTAGGAATACCTCTGCTTTTAAGTCGATTTTATTGTAAATTTTTCTCTTTCTTACAATGAAAAAGAGTGAATGCTCTTTTCCAAATAATATTTATGTACAAGCATCTTCTTCAATCTCCAAAAACTTTTCCTCTTAATGAAATAACATGCTTCTTCTAACAATATCTAGATTCAATAATTATTAAAGGAATTTGGGTGTACCTCGAATAGGTCTATACATATGTTTTGTGATAGCCAAGCTGCCATCAGTGTATTGCCAAAAATCCTATGCATCATGACAGAACCATAAAAATATTAAAATCGATAGGTACTTTATCTCTAAAAGTTTTAATGGTGGAATTATATCACAAAGCTATATCCTGAAAACACCAAGTTGTTGATGTCTTCGCCAAAGCTCTTCATTTAAGCTCCTTCTCAAAGTTCAATACCAAGCTTGGTCACTACAACATCTATGACTGAACTTGAGGGGGAGTGCAGAAAAATGAGAAGTTTCAAATCCTTTATATGGTGGGCCGAACGACCACTTCAAAAATAATGGAAAATTTGATTAAGGACAGCTTTAGTAACCTCTTGATCAGTTTTATTCCCTTACTATTTTATGTTTCTTTATATTTTATTTCAAAATTATTTCCTTTCCTATTTTAGATTAAATATATTTGGTAAGTTTGTAAATAATGAGGGATTGGTTTCCCTATATATATATGTATCCTATGTGTGAATAATGAAGTCAAATAATTTTTCCTCTCCAAACTATGCAATGTCATAAACTCCTATAACATCATTATGAAATCCAAATGATGCTAGTAAATTTGCACAAGCATTTATGTTAAAGCAGAATATATTCTATTTATATGGCATTAATAGTGCATTTTGCATTATGATATTTTCTTTAGTACTGTTAAAATTTAAATGAATTGACTAAATTTTGCATGTTTTTTTTATGTTCCGTGATGTATGATATATACAAAGCTTAATAATGGCGATTGATGCCTATATACTCAGAAATGGAGCTCAACAAAACAAGAAAAAAAGAAGCTCAATGTATAGGAATACCTACAATCAAAATATTAGTTGTAGAGGCAATCAACAACGCTATAGTGGCAATAATCAGCTTCCCTGCATCAGGCTTTGCCTGCATGCATATAATAAGTCAATATTTTAAAGGGGGATTTACATACATACCACATAATTCTCAAGTATGTACCCATCTAACACCTAAAAATTCATATCTACATGCATAACATTCAAATCTTTAACATCAAATCAAAAATATTACCATCACTATCTTTTTAAAATGACATACACCTCTTCATGCATAGATTTATGATAACAATGCATTATAAGTGTAAATATAAAACTTTGGGTGTTAGATATGTAAATGCATAAGAATTGTGTGGTATATATATAAATTTCCCTATTTTAAGTATATAAAGGGAAATAATTTAAAGGGCCATGACTTACCAGCCTTAGAACTCTACAGAACCCAACATTTGCAGGCTGTAGCAACATATGCAACAGAGATCAAATTACGTAATCCACCGAAGTTTTAAGGTAAATAGAATTCAAAAAACACAAAGGATGATCAAGGAAAACAAATAACATGGTCACCTGAACTGCATCACCATGCTCAAGGTCAGATAACGGATGGCTCGACGATTCCTAATACGAAAAATATCATTAATTATTACTTTAAAATATGAATCCTTTTCTTGCAATATAAAATTATAGCATAGCCTTACCAGACCAAATAGTAATAATTCTAATCACGAAGGAAAATAAAGAATGCCTCAAGTTGTGAATATTCAAATATAAAGCAATACATCAAAATATCACAAACAAAAACATAGGGGCATTTACATACATACCACCCAATTCCTATGTATTTACATATCTTACACCTAAACTTTACTTCTTAAATTTATACCACCCAAATTTTTCATATCACATAAAAAATACCACCATTTTTTACTTCCAAAAAGTGAAATAAACCCTTTCATGCATAGTAAGGTGGCAGGTATGTAAAAATTGAAGTTTTGGTGTTAGATATCTAAATCCATAGGAATTGAGTGATATGTACGTAAATCTTCCATCAATCAACCACCGCAAGAAAACACCTGTAAGAAGTCACCAAAAGATCACCGTTGGTAATAATTCGCAACACACTTATACAATCCTTCAATCTGAAACATAATTTCAGGGAAAATCAAGCACTGCCAACTTCCAAAACTTAAAAATTAAAAAATCCGGAGTAATTTAACATACAAACAAAGCAGAGCACACTGGTTCAGTCAAACAAGACAGTACAACAATAAATAAATAATTTCAAAAAAAACATTGAAAGGGCCTTACCAATAAATATACCAGTTCAAACAGATACAGATCAAATTAAAAATAAAAATAAAAATAAAAATAAATCCAGAAACCACAAACCTTGCTAGAATTCTTGATCCTCAGCTATCTAACCGTCAAACAATTCACTGAAATTTGAATAAAACTACCGCAAAAGAACTATCAACTTACGCAGCTAAACAGAAACCAAAAAAAAAAAAAAAAAAGTCCCGCAGAATATCTCAATAACTCAAGAAAAAAACAAAATCGAACGCGCAGGTCAAATCAAACCAGACCGTAACAGCAACACGACGAAAGCACTCTTATCAAATCTAACCGATATGAAAGCCATTACAATTCTTTCTCAAGAAATCCCACCATAAACCCTAACCCCTAAACCCTAAACCCTAAACAAATAATTACCTCGCCATTCAAGAGAGACGTCGTG
>NW_018230770.1:0-2149 GCF_001263595.1 Phalaenopsis equestris | reverse complement strand
TATATATATATTCTACACTTTTGTCTGACTTCATTTGGATTAAGACGGCAAAATGTTGTTATATTCTATGTGATATAAATGATTTTCGTGGTATAAATGTAAATAAAAAAATTGAGTGGCATGTATATAAATTTAATTTCTTTATAATAATGAATTTTTTTTAATGTGATACAAGCGATTTAAATGTAAAAAATAAAGTTTAGGTGTTAGATATGCGAAATACGTAAAGTTAGGCGGTATGTATGTAAATGCCCGTGAATCAAACAGTTCCTTAGAATAGAAGTCATTTAGCCGATTCAGGGGTTGAAATGCCAATTCAATCCGGCTTTGGGTGATTCTGTGCGGGAGGGTTTTTAATGCCAGCTGATGTCTGGTTCATGATTTGATCCGTTACAGAAGCAAGTTTTATATGGGAAATAAATTTTAGCAAAAGATACTAGTTTTGGAAGATTTGATGTTGTAAATGAGAAATCAGCTACAGAGTCAAGTTGTGACCATCGGAAATATTGAAGCACAATTAGAACAACATATCGCAAGGGATGTTACCAAGCAACACTATGTTGAATCCTAAGAATAAAGGAAGGGAGCAATGTAAGAATGTGACACAAAGGCAAGGAGTTAGAAGAATTACCTAAGTTTAGGAATGCCACTTAGGAGAATAGTGCAAACATTAAAATTAGAGGAGCCTAAGTCTAAAAATTTAAAAATCTCTAGCGAATCAGAACGCCTTTTGGATTAGTTTGTTGAATCATGTATCGTTACCAACATTTTCTCAAAGACTTTAGAAACATAATTTGGATAGATAATTTTCTATATTGTGAAGGTGCCATGATTAATATTTTATTTGTAGAATCTCTTGAACAAATGTCTAACTATGTTAAGCTGTGAAAATTTGAAACTATTGCTCTCATAGAGGAATATAATGCCAACATTCAGAGAAAATTATCCTCGAAGCTTAAACACCCTAGTTGTTTTAACATTCCTTAAAACAAAGGGGATGACTTTTTTGGAAAAGTTTTATGTGACCTTAGAGCCAGTATAAATTCCATGCCTCTATCCACCTTTATAAATTTGGGTCTAGAAAAAGTGCTACCTAGACCTATCAGCTTACAACTTATTGATAGATCTCTTACTTACTCTAGGAGGAAAATAGACGATGTTCGGGTTAAGATAAATATGTTCATTCTCTTTAGTGATTCCATTGTCTTAGAAATTGAAGAGGATAAAACATCGTCTATTATCCTAAGGGGACCATTATTAACAAATAGAAGATTCATGATAGATGTTCAAAAAGATAAATTAACCATGTCAATACAAAATCAAGAAGTCACCTTTAGTGTTTTGAAATCAATGCAATTTTTCGATGAACCTAACGATCAATGAATGCCATAGGATAGAGACGGTGGATGAGTTAGTGGAGAACCAAACTGATAGTGCAATCATTGACTTTAAAAGATTCAATTGAAGATGAAAATGAATATGTTATATACCTTCAAACTACCTCTAGAATCTTTAGGGAGAATTCAGAGCCTTTAGATACCTTATCCATAAAAGAGCAACTGAAGTGAGCAATTGAGGAGGCGCCTAAGATAAATTTGAAAGTTTTGGCAACTTGTTATGCCTTCTTAGGACACAGCTCAATTCTTTCAATAGTTATGTTTGCCGAGTTAGATGAGCTTCAAGAAGAGAAGTTAATGAAAGTATTTAAGGAGTTATAAGATTGTATTGGTCGGACCTTTGCAGACCTCTATAGAATTAGCCATTTCTTATGTATGTATAGGATATTCATGGAAGAAAATTATGTACTAAAAACAATTAAACCCTATAATAAATGAGGTGGTTAAAAAGGAAATTTTGAAATGGCTTGATGCATGTATCATATATTCTATTTCTGACAGTACATGAGTTAGTCCTACATATTATATGCATGAGAAGAGAGGTTAAACTGTTACAAAGAATACAAGAATGAGTTAATACTCACAAGTGTGGTAATTGGGTGACATTGATTATTGGAAACTAAATAATATCACAAGAAAAAAAAAATATTTTACTCTTTCTAGATCAGATGTTAGATAGGCTTGGAGGGAACTTGTTTTACTATTTTCAATAAAACTATTTAAGATATCATCAAATTCTCATTTCTCTCGAG
>NW_018230769.1:2627-3134 GCF_001263595.1 Phalaenopsis equestris | reverse complement strand
TTTATTTGATGCTTGAAACACAAAGGAGTTAATTGATAGAAACTAATCTTACTAATTGCACTTTTTTAATTAAGATTAATAAATTTCTAAATTATTAAAATTTGGAAGTTTATTAAAATTAAATGATCCTAGACTTAGGCGTATGACTTTTGAAGCCAATAATTAATCAATTTAATACCCCTATCTTGATTTTTAAATAAAATCCAATTAATGGATCATGACCACTTATAGCTTATCCCTTTTTCAAAACTACTTAAGACACTCACCTAGGCCCTAAGGGCTTAGTGGTGACTTAGGCTAAATAAAAAATTAATTAAACAAAGATTAGAGAAATAAACAAAATCAAACATCCTTGAAACACCACTAAGCCCAATTAGGATTAAAATTTGGCTAAGTGTTCAAATTACACTAACTTACCCCTTTAAGGGTCTTCACCCACATAATTTTCAAAATTAAATGATAAATGATAATTACCCCTTTCTTAGGGATAATTGAGACATCAATGTT
>NW_018230769.1:1793-2527 GCF_001263595.1 Phalaenopsis equestris | reverse complement strand
TCCTAACTTGTTGGATACCTCAGAGGCCTATTAAACTTAATATTCTTTGCTCAATGGAATCATCCTTAATTAAACTTTTTAAGGACTTACCAATATATGACATAGGGTTAGAAAAATTACCAAAATTTTACCTTTTCTACTTTTCATAAACTGCCTTAACATGCTTTTTAAGTTTCAAGTGGTGCAACGAGAAGACTCGCCGGGTACGCTTTTACAGTTTATAGTACCGTTTTCCTTCTGCCTCTTCCTTACATGTTTCATGCATGCTTGCATTTACCTACATAAACTTGCATGTTAACCATAACCCAAAACCAAAATTAAAAATCAACCAAGATAAAATTCACCGCCACAACATGAAAAATATAAAAGAACTCAAAATTTAATCACAAACATCACATAAAACTACAACTTCAACCAACTTAAGACGTCTCTATCAAATGGTCGGGAATCCCTCGGAGGAGGTAACCTACGGTTGCTGAGGAGGCTTCCCACGGTTTAAATGAAATTATGGAACTCATTAAGTTGAGTTTGATAAGTTCATTTGGACTAAGTGAATCCAATAGAAAATAATGATGCCGGAACGAGGGAACCGTAGGATCCTAACCGGTGTCACTCTAATCAACTTTAATATGCCCTCTATAAGATTTAAAGAACTTTAACCATAGGGCCACCTGATTTGATAACTTGACAAACTAGATAACTAAAACTCATCGCGGCAGGAGCTTGGAGCTAGC
>NW_018230769.1:1339-1694 GCF_001263595.1 Phalaenopsis equestris | reverse complement strand
CTTATGCAACATAAATCCTCACTTTATCTTTAGGCCTTTGTACAGCTCTGCTGTATAATATAAGCCCTAACTCGGTTTAGGACTCCGAGGTTATCGTCCGTCACGACCTAAATCCTCACATATTTCAGGCTATTTGTGTGATCGTTTCACATGAACGTAAGCCCTAATTAAATAAAATTGACAGGATGGAACACCTAAATATTTATCCTCAAAATTTAAGCCAAACATTAGGATAGATTGGGAAGTCACCGAGGCTCTCCTCTGGATCCATGATATCCCCTAGTCCTTCTTCCATTGGATTCTACCATAAAATGTTCCAAATTTGAACCAATCCCCTTTTACACCTCTACGTCCG
>NW_018230769.1:0-928 GCF_001263595.1 Phalaenopsis equestris | reverse complement strand
TACTTCAACGTCCTTCCAAAGCGGGCGACAGGATTTCGATTCTGGTGACCGACAGCTTCTTACGGGCAACCCCACAAACCAACCCGAAATAACGTCGACAGCATCTGGCGACTCCGCTGGGGACATGCTTTTCTCTCCATATAAATAAAAAATATTATGTTCATACATCGGTAATATGTCCATGTCTCTCTTGGACTAAATTACCCTTCTTTCGTTGGCATACTTTACCCATTTCTTTCTTGTGAAAGTACAACTAACTCATTGGACTTCAGGACTAGCTGTTCAACCATCTTTGAACAGAGGGGTTCAGAAGGCCATTAAGGACTCTTTAAATTTTCATGTGGGTTCAGACCCCCAATAAGTGTGTCGGTGGACTGATTCCACCTGGGCATTTTCTGCCACTAATTAGGTCCCGCACTGGGTCTTAAAATTTTTCACAACTCCTTTTCACATTTGATTTGCTGCTTCACAAATTAAACTAAATCGTGTTGTGCTGCGCAAACTTTAAAATGTTAATTAATTTTTTCACCTTTTTGAAAAAAGATGTTAAAATTACCTGTAAATAAAGACCCGCCCGGTCTACGGATTAACCTCTACTTTCAGTGCTTGCACTAAAGATTACAAGGTTTTTGGCCATATACCTAACCCTAAAACTTTCTGTTTTAAAGCCCGCTGCGATGGCCTGCCCAACGCTAACAAACGCTAACATTTTCCTGCAACCTGCCAATGGACCGCAACGCCCGTAATGTCGCACCCACCATCAAGTTCGGAGCTGGATTTAAAGACCTTAAGGTTATCCTCGGGAAAATCCCGTTCGTGGTAATGAAGATCGCTGCCCCGAAAGTTCAAGAACCGTCTGCAGAATTCAGTTTGAACTGCTTTCTAGACTTCCATGCTGGCAAGAAGGCTAAAGCTGCTGCCGTCACGA
>NW_018230768.1:0-434 GCF_001263595.1 Phalaenopsis equestris | reverse complement strand
TCAAAAAAATATGGAATTTGTTTTGGTAGGCTCCCGGTTGTTAGAGGAGTCTAAGAAAATTTTAAAATGAGTTTAAATAGTTATTTACATTAACAGAGCTAATTAAGTCATTAAAACTCATAAAAAATTAAATAAGTATAACACAATTCAAAAAATTATAGAATTTATTCCACACTGTGAATAATGAAAATTTTAACTCTGTAAAAATTTGAAACTCATTTGAGATATATTTAATATCAAAGTCTATTTTCTATGGTAAATGGAATTTTTGCAATAAAATAATTATAATAAATAAGATATAATCAGGAAAATTATGAAAAATAGTTTTGGGAGTTCCTTGTGATTAGAGCACCAAAAAATAAATAAATTTGATGTTCAAATAAATACTTCTTTTTTAAGTTAATTTTTAATTTTTAAATAATTAAAAAATAATA
>NW_018230767.1:0-397 GCF_001263595.1 Phalaenopsis equestris | reverse complement strand
TCATCCTCTGTAACTCTCTTACTCTCTCACACTTCTTGTCTTCTTCCACTCTCTAACTATCCTTCTCTCCTCCCTTCATCTCATTCTAATTCTACATCACACTCCCTCTCCCTCTTCTCTCACTCATCTCCCATTCTATATCTCCCTGTCTTACCCTACTCTCTCACATTGTTATTGTTCTCCTTTTACCCCACCCTCCCTATACCCCATCCTCTCTCACTCTTCTCTCTCCTTTCCTCCTTCACTTAGCTTCTCTTCTCTTTCTCACCCTCACTTACTTTCTCACTCTCTCCCTCTCTACTTCCCCTCTACTCCCCTCTCACTCTATCTTCCTATCTCTTCCATTTTATATCTCCCTCTTCGCCCTCCTTACATTATCCTCTCACAACCCACTCTC
>NW_018230766.1:0-1377 GCF_001263595.1 Phalaenopsis equestris | reverse complement strand
CCAATATTTAACGAACGAAACTGACAACTGGGAAATGAGAGAGAATGGATATGTTAGTTTTTCTGCAACACTCCTAAATCCCATTTCAAAATATTGACACTTTTTCATTTTTGCAAAACTATTACCGACAATGAAGATCGGTAAAGTTTCTAAAGAAAGTGCTATTTTGAATTACTGCATCCAAAGGGGACTGCCGATCGATTTTGGATGAATAATTGTGAAGTCAGTTTTGGCGTTCATAGGTCAACTTATAGGCTTGGACACCCTTCCACAATTTTCTCACTTTGCAGTTAGTCCTAAGTGTCTTACAAAAACTGGGAAAAGTTACTTCTACCTTGGAAGCCTTTGGACCCAACTGAGAGATTCCCAACTTTTGAAGATGAAAATTTGAAGATGAAAATGACATGAGATGAAAATGACATGACCATTATAGTAGAGCAATCATCTCAGAATTCACTCCCAGTTCAACCCTTAATTTCTGTCAAGTCTCTAGTGATCCTGCGCAGAATCAAGAAATTTGAGAAGGAGGTACAAAATGTCAGGAATGTAATTAATAATGTCTCTGATTTCTTCCATCATCTAGACTGGAGGATGAAAGAACATTTTGATCACTCTGGACATTTAGAAGATAGTTTAATACAGATGATAAGGAGGTTGAAATTGATAGAAGAGGATTCCACTGAAGAATTTCCATTCCAACCCTTCTACAACCTCTTCGTTCATGTGCAATCAATGGGTGATCTCAAAGGAGACTCTAGTACTGAATCTGAAGAATAGTAGATTTATAATATTACTTATCTGTTTATCTATGTATTTTGATTTGAACTATGTAATTTAAACTTTGCTTTAGAATTATGATTTTAGGTCTCTGTAGAGTTGAGACTAAGCGTATGATGTTTTGTTTTCAGCATTTTGAGTGTTGTGGCTTGGATTGCGATGCTGAATTAATGTGTTGAGAAAATACCAAACTTAGGTGTGTTATGTAACGTATATTGTACCCCTTTGAATTTATATATAAATGTGATGTATTGTATTGTGAATGTTTATTTGTGCTAAGTACATCATTTAGTCACTTAAGATTATATCTATAATGATTGAAAAGATGTCGTTAAGGATTGAAATTGATCAAAATCACAAAAATATGGAATTTGAACAAAATCAATGGAGCCTGCTGACGACGCCTTCGACGCCGTTGACGGCAGATTTTTCTCGAGACTCAGGTTAAAAATTCAAATAGAGCGCGTCGACGGCTCCATCGACCCCGCCGACGGCGAGTTCGCGAAAAAATACGTTTAACCGTGATTTTGACCAGTTAACCTCCACTGTTCGTCATCCCCTTCCCCCTAAAAATGTAATTTTTGACCTAAGGCTTGAGAG
>NW_018230765.1:0-320 GCF_001263595.1 Phalaenopsis equestris | reverse complement strand
CTACCCCAAACTTCTTAATCAGACTCAAAACAACATTAAAAGCCAAAACACACTGATATCTATGGGTTGCCTCCCGCTGTACTTGACCAACCCGACGTAACCAGTGCTCATTCTGGTTAACCCAAGATCATTCCATCATTATATTTATGTTGATCCCTTATATAATAAGGTTTCAAGCTAAGTCCATTCAATTTAAAAATTTTCTCAAAATTATGGTCTTGAATATCCACAGCTCCATAAGGATAAACTTTTATCACAACAAATGGGCTCATCCACCTAGGCTTAAGTTTTCCTGAAAATAATCTTAAACTTGCATTATA
>NW_018230764.1:0-328 GCF_001263595.1 Phalaenopsis equestris | reverse complement strand
TTGGATGCCAATTTGGAGGTTAAAGCAATCAATTGTGTGAAATTTGGGGACTTAGCGAAATTGGGGCTAAATTTGGGAATTTTGGATTTAGGCCAAAATCAAATGGATTTGAGACTTCACCAAGGAAAATTGATAGTTTATTTTGATATATAGGAATGTTATAAATAAAGAATTTTCAACATTAATTGAGGCCAATTGACTAGGCTATGGGTTCAATTTGGTGAGATTAAGCCATATGGTCAAAATTGGGGTTGTGACCCAACTCAAAATTAGGCTCAAATTATGGACCAATAGAGCTTTTATTTGGTTTAGTTTGGTCATATAAAAA
>NW_018230763.1:0-3294 GCF_001263595.1 Phalaenopsis equestris | reverse complement strand
AATTTGGTCTTCCTCTCACACTGGGTCTAGCTCCCCTTCTCATTAGGGGGTGAAGCTCTACTTATAGATTTCAAGTTACAAATTAGGAATTAATCCAAACCACTATTAATTGGACAACTCAAAGAGATCTTCTTGATTAAACGACACTTGATGGTCATTTTAGTGCCTTAATGATGTCAGAATTGCGTAAACTTGGTTTCGTTGGATTTGTCCTGTCCAGACGCTCGATTTGACTATAAGCTTTTCTGATTTAAAATTCATTTAACCTTTCAATTATGCTTGGAAAGCTCTGAAATGTGGTTTAATAACTTGATTTGACTCTAATTGGACCAAGTTTGGTATTATTGGGCCCACCACATCGAGTCAGTCGGTTTGATTATAAGTTTGTTAAAACCAAAGTACTAGATAACTTTTGATTAAAGTTTGAATATTTATTGCTCCAAAAATTACCTCGAGATACGTATTATGCCTTGAAATTCATGTCGGATGAAAGAAATTTGTTGATGGTGTATCAATATTTTTTTTATATAATTTTGCATTGAATTTTGAATGAAAAATTCAATATTTGAATTAAAGATCTAACCTTTATACGATGTGAATAATAGTACTAGATCTCCACTCTTCACAGAATCTTTCATGAACCTAATCAATCACTTGAATTAAAATATGCTTCATTTTTATTCCGATTGTCTTCTTCACGTGATTGCTCTCATGAAAGCCATGCAAAGCACCTTTTATTCAAGCGCATAAAATAGGCTTATTTTCTTCCGGTAGTTGCTAAACTTTTCAAAAATCAGCTTTGATGGAAGAAAAAGAACTTAAAAAAAAGGGAAATTTACATTCGTATCACACAATTCTTATTTATTTACATATCTAGCACACAAAGCTCGATATTTACACTTCTAACACCTTAATTTGTGTATCACACAATTCTTATTTATTTACATATCTAACACACAAAGCTAGATATTTACACTTCTAACACCTTAATTTGTGTCATAAACCAATGCAGGAATATAAATGTTTAGGTGCTCAAAATGTAAATACACAAGAATTGTGGAATGTATGTAGGTACATGCCCCTTAAAAAATCATCATTTTGGTGGTAGATTCGTTGCACCATATTTTTATTTGAAGAAAACATATTATTAACTTATAAAATAGGGCATTATTTTATATAAGGATAATTATTTTTGTTTATGCATACTGTATAATGTCAACAAAATTATACTAAATGCACTTAAACATCATGCTATATGGAAAAGTTCCTGCACCTTCATAATCAGATTAATTTCATTACATTTTGTTTTGTATTTGTATTATTTCTCAGCTTTATCCCATGGCTGATCTTCAACAATTTTGCCCGCAAGACTGAGTTTTGTAATGTAAGCCTGAAGCTGGAGTGCTGAACCTATCACTTAGCAAAGCACATAATTCTGTAACGAGAGATTCATCTTAATCAACAAATAGGTAAATCCTAAGGCTAGAAGTCACTGGTATAATTTGTAGAATAACGAAGTATCATGTAGAATAACACACAACTCATACGGTACAACAACGTTTTTTGAAGATAATATAATAATGCACCTAGAATATGGTGCAAAAACACCCCGATTATGGTGTAATAACATGCCGCACATATGTTGCAATGATGCCTCCCAAAGACGATGACTTTCTCTAGGCACCAAAGCCCTCTTCTTGCAGACTACAACTATAACCTACATGACCAACTATGACCAACTTGGTCCACAGCTTGTGCAACTCCCAACTTCGACCCCTATGATTTATGTACGTTATCACAATTCATCATTGCGGCCTATTAAGCTAACTATAAACTATAGAGTCCACGGCTCATGCAGCTCCTAAATCTGACATTTGCGGGCTACGAACGTCATCATAGCTTACTATTATGGCCTATGTGACCAATTAAAGCCTACATGATTCATAACACGTTCAATTCACGAATCCTGCCTCTCTGACTTATGGATGTCATCATAGTTTATCAATACGGCCAACGTGACCAACTACATCCTATGTCTACACTCGTGCAACTCTCGACTCCAGCCTCTGTGGCCTACAGACGTCATCACAGTTCACCACTACGGCCTATGTGACCAACTACAGCCTACGTGACTCACAGCTTATGCAACTCCCAACTCTTGTCCATACGGCCTACAAACGTCATCATAGCTCACCACTACTGCCTATGTGACCAACTACGACCTACGTTGTCCATAGCTCGTGTTGGTCCCAAATCCACCCTCTAAACCCTATGGATGTCATTGTAGCTCACCAATACCACCTATGTGACCAACTATGACCTATATGGCTCACAATTCATGTAGATCCTAACCTGTCTCTACGTCCTACATGGTCCACAGCTCGTGCAACTTCTGACTTTCAGCCTTTGTGACCTACGAACGTTACCGCATCTCACCACTACAACCAATGTGACCAACTACAAACTATGTGGCGTACAATTCATATAGCTCTCAACTCCTACCCTTGAGCACTACAGACATCAGCACACTTACCTCTACAGCCTATGTAACCAACTATTATCTACATGGCTCACAGTTGTGCCTTCAACTTTAACCTCTGCAGCCTATGCCTCCATGAGAGGGAGAATATCCAGGTTTTTGCATTTATTTATTAGCAACAGTAGTATTATTATTATTATTATTACTAGTACTGTTGCTGCTTACATACCACACAATTGTTATGTATTTACAAATAGGTTATATAGATGTTACATTGTTATTATTATTATTATTATTATTATTATTACTGTTGCTTACTAGTACTGTTGCTGCTTACATACCACACAATTGTTATGTATTTACAAATAGGTTATATAGATGTTACATGGATGTTACAAGGGACATAACGCGAATATAATGTCGCTCATATAACCTCCATTGTGCATGCAGCGCTGCGTACGTCTTACATACACAATTTTTTTCCACAAATTGATGCATGAAAAGGCGTATTTTAACTTTAAAACATAGTAATTATGAATTTTTTGATATGATATAAAAGATTTGAATGACATGCAAGAAACTATAAATGTTCATGTCAGATATGTAAACATATATGAATTGTGTGGTACGTAAATTCCCTGTAATTATTGCAATTATTATTATTATTATTCGGCTCTCCTTAGGTCTTATAAAGCGGAGCATCAGCTTCAAAGCTCGTAAGCATAGCTTTTAAGGATTCAACGAATTGCTTTACAACATCTTAGAAGAGATTTGAAGCGCTTCAGTGATAGTTAACAATGCTCTAAACTTGGTTC
>NW_018230762.1:0-495 GCF_001263595.1 Phalaenopsis equestris | reverse complement strand
TATTAAGGAGTATGCTAGTCATGACCTTGGAATCAATCTTCATAATAAGATTATGAAATTTGGCTTTGGTTGCAATATAGATGGCCCAAAAGATGGTTAAAGCCTTAGCTTCCAGAGCATCAGCAGTAACAACAGGAGACAGGAAATGAAGGAGACAAGCACCATTCAAATTCCTGAACACACCACCAATGCCAGCAGTGGACCTATAAAAACTGCCTTCTCTGTTAGCTTTCAGCCAACCAGCAGGAGGTTTGAGCCAATACACTAGGGGGTGCTCTAAAATAGGTTTACTAGCCAAAGAGTTGGTCATAAAAAGATCAAGAAAAGTCTTCCAATGAGTAATTTTTTTCAGAAAGGCTAAATAGTTAGCAGCCACCTTTGAGGGATGGGGTAGGCGTTCCTCAAATTTGGCCTTGTTTCTAGCCATCCAAGTGAACCAAGCCACCACAAAAGGAATCAACAAAAGTTTTAATTGAAGCCATTCTTTCCAGCAAG
>NW_018230761.1:0-239 GCF_001263595.1 Phalaenopsis equestris | reverse complement strand
ACAATAAATATTTTGTTGGGAATTTCAGTGTTTTCGGGTTTGTCATGGTGAGGATCATTGTACTTATTTTGGTAAAAAGCTTTGTCTGTAGGAAAGTAATGCAGCATGCTTATGTCACAATTTTTATGCATTTACATATCTAACACCTAAAGTTTGATATATACTCTTATAACACCTTGATATTAAAAATCTATGAATGAAATCTAACATTTCAAATTTAAAAAGTTAGTGATAGTGTT
>NW_018230760.1:0-263 GCF_001263595.1 Phalaenopsis equestris | reverse complement strand
TGTGCCGAATCCAAGACCTTGCTTGGAATTAAAGGATTGATTATCATTAGTCCAAAGTTTCTCAAAGTTTTGTGATTGATTTTTTGACCATTGCTTAGGTACCAAACCACACTGAGAAAGATTTTGAACACAAGGAGAGTACCAATCAACAGGTAATTCTATTAACTTGGAAGAAAGCTCATCTTCTAATTCGACATTGATTTCAGAACTAGAGGATGAAGGACCGCGAAGAAATTTAATTGCTTTCATACCTGCACTTTATA
>NW_018230759.1:0-402 GCF_001263595.1 Phalaenopsis equestris | reverse complement strand
TATTTGATATTTGAAACATAAAGGGGTTAATTGGTTAAGTTTTCAAAAAAATATTAAATTTGTTCCAGGCTGCCCACCATGTAAGCTCCAAGCTCCTCGTTGTAGGAGAGTTTAAGTTTTCTAGGTCATTTGGTTATAATGTCAAATGAGGTGACCCTATGGTTAAAGTTTTTTAAATTTTATTATTAAAGTTGATTAAAGCGACACCGGTCAAGATCGCACGGTTCCGTCGTCCCGGCACCACTATTTTCTATTGGAATCACTTAGTCCAAATGAATTTACTAAACTCAACTTAATGAGTTCCATAATTTCATTTAGACCGTGGCACCACTATTTTCTATTGGATATTGCGTGCCCCATTCGTCTCAGTAACTCATGGACTGAACAACCTTCTTTGACAGC
>NW_018230758.1:0-545 GCF_001263595.1 Phalaenopsis equestris | reverse complement strand
TCAAATATTTCAACTTCTAGCATATAATTGAGGGGCATCTCATATCTTCTAGAAATATTGCCTACTCTTTGACATCTATCACAAATTTTGATATGAGCATAAACATCTCTAAATAAGTAGACAAATAGTTACCAGATTGTAAACTTTTGTTTGCACTTTTATCAACCCCAAAATGTCCCACAAAATCAGAATTATGACATTTTGGATAATTTCATAAGTTTCTTCTAAAGGTACACATCTTTGAATAATCAGATCATTTTCTTGTTTATATAAAAATGAGTCATCCCAAAAATGAGTCTTAGCTTCAGAAATAAATTTCCTCTTTTGCTGGTATGTCATTCCAAAGGGTATAATATTGTTAACAATAAATTTCACAATGTCGGCATACCACGGAACACACCACTCATTAATAGTGAACAGTTTTTCATCTAAAAAAATGTTCATTAATTTTTTTTTCAAAACAGAGTGGTACTTCTAACTCAAGCCTGGATAAAAGATCAACAATTTTAATTTTAGTCCCCTTTCGATCTACTATTTCAAAATCA
>NW_018230757.1:0-302 GCF_001263595.1 Phalaenopsis equestris | reverse complement strand
TCGAATGCGTAACTTAAATGAAGGTCTCAGGTTTGATGTTGTACGACTAGTTGATGACTCAAAATTTTTTATGGTTGTTACTAAAAAATTAGAAAAAAATGTCCTCGATGTGGAGGATGACTCTTAAGATCAATTAATAGAAGATACCCCTCTAGAATTTGAGGAAGAAATTAAATCAACTGTTGAGAAATTGAAGGAAATTAACCTCGGGACTGAGGAGCAGCCCATACCAACATTTATAAGTTCCTTACTCAATGAGGAAAAATCTATGAAGTTAATCAAGATACTGTTAGAATTTAAGG
>NW_018230756.1:4044-9927 GCF_001263595.1 Phalaenopsis equestris | reverse complement strand
TGCTATCAAGGGACAGATACTAGCAGAATTTCTCGATGCACGCCCATTGCCAGCTTGGTCCTCTCTCAACAATGAGTTACCAGACGAGCAAATACTAAAAATGGAATTATCCAGTGCATAATGCTAGGAAATGTACTTTGATGGTGCTTGGTTAGCCAAAAAAGAAAAAGGGTCAAGCACAGTTATACCATGCAAAACATGAATTGTTTGATCTTTATCACACCAAACAAGGGTATTCTGAGGTTCTCATACCACCTGATGGAGTCGTGCACCAACAATGAAGTAGAATACAAAGCTTTGATCACCGGATTGGAAATGGCAATCTCAATGGATATAACAAGCATTGCCATCTACGGCGACTCCCAACTCATCATCCAGCAAGTCGCCGGACAATACTGAATTCTAAAACCAAGATAAACAGAATACCATCAGTACACGATGAAGCTCCTGGAGCAGATCCCCAATGTGACTTTCTTCTAGATTCCTAGGGGAGATAATGCCCATACTGACGCTCCAGCAAAACTTGCTAAGGAAATGGTGTGTCCCCCGAAGGATTCCATTGAAGTCACAGTGCAAGAAAGACGGGTCTTGTCTAAGATCAAATTTGAAACTCTACACAAACTCAAAAAAGAAGAAACAATAAACACAGTTGCAGACATCAACAAAGATTGGCGCAAGTAATTAATAGAATATTTGCATACCGGAAAGCTGCCAGAAGATAAGTCTGAAGCGCACCACATCGCAAAGAGAGTTATGTCTTACACCCTGATTGGAAATGTTCTGTACAGAAGATCGTTTGGCCAGATGTGGCTACGGGGTTTGAACAGAGCCGAAGCACAGAATATTGTCAAAGAGGTACATGCCGGATTGTGCGGCGCTCACCAGTCAGGGCCAAAAATGAAGATGAAGATCAAAAGACTTGGGTATTATTGGCCAGCGATAATGTCTGATTGCATGGATACAACCAGAAGATATCACCAATGCCAAGTGCATGGGGTGGTCTTACAGCAGCCTCAGAATGTGCTATACCCAATTGTTGCCTCGTGGCCATTCGAGTGTTGGGGCACGGACATAATAGGTCTGATAGACCCTCCATCTTCCAAAGGACACAGGTTTATACTTGCCGCTACCGACTACTTCTCCAAATGGTTAGAGGCAGTACTGTTACGTGAAGTTACGGCACTGCACATCCTTCAAATTTTCAAAGGTCAAATCGTCTACCATTTCGGAATACCACAAAGAATAATTTCCGACAATGGGACAGCTTTCAGAAGTACAAAGATCAACAATTTTATCAAAAGACATAGGATAGATTGGAGATACTCTACGATTTACTATCTCAGAGCAAATGGCTCGGTTGAAGCCTTCAACAAAACACAACAACATTTGGAGCTTTACTAGGCAAAGATGGTACAAGCCCATGACAAATTGGTCCGCCCAAGGACATTTAAAGTTGGTGACCTCGTACTTGTGCTCAAAAGACCTATTCTTGCACGCCAAAAAATAGGTAGAAAATTTGAGCCAACTTGTGAGGGACCATTTGTCATTGGAAAGGTCTATACAAGAGGAGCCTACCAGTTAGTGGACTTTCAGGGCGAAAAACCCATGTTACCAATAAACGGAGGATATCTAAAAACTTATTACGCAACCTGAGGACACTTGCCTCTGCTTGCTTTTGAAATTTTGAAAACTTTGATTCTTTTGGGGTTATCTATGTGGCCAAATGTCTATGATCGGGTCAAAATTTTGTAATTAACCTCAATATAAAGAAAATGTTGAGAAAAATATTTTTAAACTTCAAATTTTCTTCTTTTCACTTTTAATTAAATAAAAATCATACATAAAATTCTTCAAACCCAAAACAAACTAAAATTTACTTTAATAAATACTTTATTTTGTTCTTGTTCATGACAAGTCTCGGCCTACTGACGTTTATCCTGTCGTCTACAGAAAAGTGTCGGGACAACAACTGATCTTCGCTTTCCAGGATGGCTGGAACCTCGTATTAAATGAGGAGATGACACCGCAAGGCGGTACCATAGACCTCAACATGGATTTCAACCAGGTTGACATGGACTACGAAGGTCCTCTAATGGATGTAGTCAGCTGCAAATAGAAAGAGGGACTTCCTTCACTATTGAGACTGGCCAATAAAGACAATGTATCACACAAGGGAATGGGAAGGACAGTGATAACAGAGTGAGATCCGATGGAGGGGCCCAGCCGTATGCCCTCCATGGTAGTTACACCTGCTGGATGCTTAATAGCCGCCAATTATAAACAATTACCAAGTAGTCTTCTTCGCAGGAGGAATGCCAGTTGCAAGAAGCAGAGAGCTTTTCTACGACAAGAATGCAAACATCAAAAAGAGACGAATAACTTTCTCACCCCTATTCCTGAGCGGAATATTTACAATCTAGACCTGAAAGAAACTTCTACTAGCTTACTCACCATGGATGAAGAACCAGGGTTTGTGATAGATTCAAACACACTTCCAGTTTCAGATGTTTTGTTCCAGGGTTGCTCGACATGCAACGTTGAAATACCGGCCGAGACATCAGCCACGGGCGCATTTATAAAATGCTCGGATTGCAATTTTTTGCATCCACAATGTTTTAGTACATTGGAAGAGTACACTTCAAGCACCAACGAGTCTCAGACTCCGGATTTCATGATGGATGAACCATATGTACCGCTGGAGACGAATCAGTATGTACCGTGGAGCCCAGGGTCGTACATCCCGTTAGAGGCCGAGTCTGATATTCCAGATCAACCAGCACTAGTTTGGTTTCCCACCGATGCTTGAAGAAAGGAACGCGAAGAAAGGACCGCCCGCGACAGCTGCCAACCCCTGGTATGGTAGAATACTACAAGATAAGCAGAGTGAATGAAAGAGAATTTGAGTTTTATGAAGAAGTTCAGGGAAAGTTCATCAATATGCTGGAAGACCTGGAGCTGTACACCAAGGTTTTCTCCAAGACTGATGAAAGAAGCATTTTGGATTGCATCTTCAACTTAAGAGATAGAGCGTTTTCTCCGAGACTGATGAAAGAAGCATTTTGGACAGCATCTTCAACTTAAGAGATAGAGGCCGAGCGTGCCTTCTCATGGAAAGGACATATTCCGAACCAAAGAAATGGATGAGAGGGAAAGGAAGAATCACCATCCAGTGTGGCTGTTGTTATAACTTCACGAATGACAGATAAGGGAATCTGCCAGGGATCCTTAGTCAAGTAAATCCGCTACCACCGATGATAAAATGGATGATCAAAAGGATGGTCAAATGGAATATTATACCTGCTACCTACATTCCCAACAATTGCATTGTCAATATTTATGAAAAGGGTTATTGCATTCCCCCTCACATTGATCATCATGACTTTGTGAGGCCTTTCTGCACGGTCTCATTCATGAGTAAAAACAATATTCTATTTGGGAAATAAATCAATATCGTTGGCCATAGTGAATTCAGAGGTTGTGTGGAGATTCCTCTTCGAGTCGATTCAGTACTTGTTCTCAAGGGCAACGGTGCAGACGTTGCCAAACATTGCATTCCAGGAGTACGACACCGTAGGGTGTCTGTGACTTTCCACTGGATGGATGACAGTAAAATGTCATATGGATTCCAGCAGGACCTAGAATTGGAGGAGTTACTTCCATACGAGCTGTGAGAAGGTTGTACCTCAAAGTACATGTGAAGGGAACTCTTATCCTACAGCATGACTTAGAAGGTCTGCTTGATCAAGAGCTCAACATACCCGACACAGAGGGTTCACTTACATTCTTTCAATAGCATGACATGTATCTGATGTATTCAGTCTACAATGTATTCATATCATGAGATGTTCTCAATGTATTTTGACATGGACTACATAATGTACCTTTTGAGGCATTAGCCTGTGTTCGATTTATGACATCTTTATTGGAGAAAATTAATGTAAATTTCTCTCAAATTGTGTCTTTCTGTCAGTTGCTTTTTTGTGCGAGGGATGAAAGCCACGAACCACACGTTGGTTCAACATTTCAATGAACAAAGAACGAAACAATAAATTTTTAAAATATAAATGCAAGAGAAAATAATCACAAATAAATAAACAACAAAAAAAATTTCTCTTGAAAATCAACCAATTAAAAAATTTAAACTTTAATGATATTTCAAAAAATTAAATGAGATAAAAAATCTGTTGAGTGGATCCTCTTTTTTTTTTGGAGTTTCCTACTCTTGTGCGTGCAGCACAACCGTCTTTATCTACCTTACTCTCTTCACATCCTTGCAAAATTTTGCATTCTGCACAGAACCCCATAAAGCTCTAGAAATCTTCTACAAAATCAACCTTTCCACATGATACATTTCTATGAATTCAACATCACAAATTTTTCCAAACATTTCAATTCACATTTTCGAATCAGTACCTAAATTCTGATTTTCATCTTTTAAGGCCAATACCTAAATTTTGACTCTCTTCCTGAGATTGATACATAAATTTCAATTCTCATCTTTTAAATCAGTACCTAAATTCTGATTCTTATCTTTCGAGGTTGATACCTAAATTTTGACTCTCTTCCTGAGATTGATACCTAAATTTCAATTCTCATCTTTTGAATCGGTACCTAAATTCTGATTCCTATATTTTGAGATCGATACCAAAATTTTAACTTTCTTCCTGAGATTGATACCTAAATTTCAATTCTCATTTTGGGATCAGTACCTATATTTTGATTCCCTATCTTTGAGAGCGGTACCTAAATTCCGACTCTCGTTTTGAGGTTGATACTTAAATTTTGACTCTCATCTTTGAATTGATACTTACATTTCAATTCTCTCATCTTTGAATTGATACCCACATTTCAATTCTCACATCTTCAAATTGATACCTGCATTTCAATTCTCACATCTTCGAATTGATACCTACATTTCAATTCTTATATCTTCGAATTGATATCTACATTTTAATTCTCACATCTTTGAATTAATACCTACATTTCAATTCTCTCATATTTGAATTGATACCCACATTTCAATTCTCAGATTTTTGGATTGATACCCACATTTATATTCTCATATCTCCAAATTGATACCTACATTTCAATTCTCTCATCTTCGAATTGATACCCACATTTCAATTCTCACATCTTCAAATTGATACCCACATTTCAATTCTCACATCTTTGAATTGATACCTACATTTCAATTCTCTCTTCTTTGAATTGGCACCTACATTTCAATTCTCACAATTGGAGGTCAATACCTAAATTTTGACTCTCATCTTTGAATTAATACCTACATTTCAATTCTCACATTTTGAGGTCGATACCTAAATTTGGACTCTCAACTTTGAATTGATACATACATTTCAATTCTCATATCTTCGAATCAGTACCTAAATTCTGATTCTCATCTTTTGAGGACAGTACTTAAATTCTGACCCTTCTTGTCTTTTCGAAATTGATACATAAATTTAAATTTTCAACTTCCACCTCGGGTCAGCACTTACATACTGACTCTCATCCTTTGGAAATCTTTGAAGTTTCATAACTCAAAATTCACTCTCTGATCCCCAGCGATAGTCCCTACTCCTTGGTTTTAACCAGACGATCATCTGTTAATTCCCCGACAGAACCCAGCATAAGCAAATCACGCACACAGCCCTACACATACTTCCGAGTCTGTTGACTTAGGAGTTTGTATTAGTTTTTGTTGATCGTGTCAGTCAACGCCGCGCAGTGTGCTTGCCCAGCGCACCACACCTATTTGGGGTCCATTTGTTGACCTCACTTTTGGTTGAGGTTTAGTTTTTCCTCTTTAGTAGCCTAAGGTCTAGCCATAGGACTTTCTTATTGACTATTCTTAGAAAACTAGACATGGAACCCTCACCATTAGAA
>NW_018230756.1:2590-4000 GCF_001263595.1 Phalaenopsis equestris | reverse complement strand
ACAACCCCTACCATTCACTCACAACCTTAAACTCAATTTTCTAGCCTAGGTCCCATGATCTTTTTGGGATACTCATGTAGATGGTCCCCTAAACCTACTAGCCCTAGGGTTATGGTTTGACTAAGACCACTATGTAGAGGACCAAAATAGGTTTTTCATTGGTCCATGGCTTGTTGGTGATGGTTGCTACCTCAACTCAACCAAAATACTCATCTTGGCCTTTTACCCCTAAACACCCCCAAATTCTTAAAATACCCCTCCATAGCCAAAAATTCTAAAAACTCAAAAAATTCCCAAAAAATCTCAATAAATCTCAAATATTCCCAATTTTATTTTTCTCAACTACCACATGACCCAATTTGGCCAGTTTAACCACCTTTAACCAAAACCCCCAAATTTTCCTTTAAGGCCCCAAATTTCCCCAAATTCAACCCCAATGCCCATCAATTCGATCTCAATTGGCCCCAAATTCAATCCTAAACTCAAATTAACTTTTTATATGACCAATATAGACCAAATTGAAGCTTAATTGGCCCATGATTTGAGCATAATTTTGATTTAGGTCAAAACCTCAATTTTGACCATATGATTTAATCTCATCAAGTTGAACCCAAAGCCTAGTCAATTCGCCCCAATTAATGTTGAAAAGTCTTTATAAAATTCTTATACATCAAAATCAACCATCAATTGGCCTTGGTAAAGCCTCAAATCCATTTAATTTTGGCCTAAATCCAAAGTTCCTGAATTTAGCCCCAAATTGACAAATTGGCTAAGTCCCCAAATTTCACCGAATTGATTGCCTTAACCCCCAAATTGGCATCCAATTCATGTTGAAAACTCTTCATAGGGTCCCTACTGACCATTTACTACAATCAATTTGGACTTAGCCCAAGACTAACCCAAGCTAGACCCAAGCCTAGTCCAACATGACCAATTTGACTAAAAGTCAAAATTCCTTCAAATTAACCCTTCAATTGAGGTCAAAACCACTTCCATTCTTCACCAAAGTTGTTCCCTATGATCATCTACACCAAAGAAAACATTTATGTGGACTAATTGGGCCAATTGACATGGATAGCCTAGACCAAACCCAAGACTTGGTCATTTGCACCCACTTGGTCCCATGCACTAAATGTGTCCTAACCACCCTAAAGTCACCAAATTAACTCCATCACAGCCATTAGTTGGACTTAATGACCATTTCAAACACCATGAAACCACCTAAATCAAGCCATCGACCATAGGTCCCCCAAATCAAGGGATATTATTTCCAAAAATGCATGTTCTTAAGATATCCTTATCAAAATTAGGTATTATTTCACTAAATTGCTGTGACATATTCCCCTCGGTTCCCTGAGCTCCTAACCACCACCCCCTGGCCAGTCGGCCAGTCTAGTGGCTGGGAAAGGT
>NW_018230756.1:1255-2513 GCF_001263595.1 Phalaenopsis equestris | reverse complement strand
TTAGCCCATCACCTAAGCACCACAATGCACCCAAACTTATGCCCTGAGAGCCACCCCCATGGCATTTTTTTAAAAACTCATCTCCACGGCCGTGGGAGGTGTGCTGAAATATCCTTAGTGAGGACTCTGCAAAAATCACAAAGAGCTTCCCTAAGATCCTCTCAGTGCATTCCACCATTTTCCCTCACCAATTCTCACTTCCGGAGCTCAATTTTAAGCTTGAAACCTTGCCGGAAACCAGGATAGAATCCAATACACCTTCAAAGTTCACCAAACTCAAATTAACTCGACCCACAACTTCACAACAGTGAAAGAAGCCAAAGCTCGATAAAATCCCCCTTCCATAGAGCCTTTACCAAAGCTCTAGACCAACACCCAAAGCGAACCGTGATCGAATTCATACCTAGGCCTTGCATCAAGACCAGAGAATCAATCCCTAGCCTCTTTGGATCATAACAAATGTGCCAAGACCCTCTGATCAAAGCTTCACTTCTCAGAGCAAAGGTATAAAACCTCACCTCATCCCAAGCCTATTTCAATTCTCCATTTAATTAGGTTTAATTTAATTGCATGATTACCGTAAGGATGTGTTCATCTCACTTAGATGAGTCCATAATACCAAACCCGAGGTGATTTGGTCGAGTTCCGGATGAGATCTTAGGGTTTTAGTGTAGACGGTCACGGAATCATTTTATCGGGGATGATGACGGGGATTCGTTTGATCGAGAGTGTATCAAATGAATGGCGGAGATTGAGCCGGACGATGCTTTGGGACATAAACAGCGGGCCGAGTCAGCGCTGAGGTGGATGGCGGCGTCAAATGGAAGCGCCCCGCATGGAGCTTCGGAGCCATCGTAGGTTGAGGTGGCACGCACGGTTTAAATAGATAAATTGGGCTTTTTCCTATTTATTTAAATAGCCTAACTTAAAAAATTCATAACTTTGTGTAGAAAAATCACAAAAATGAAATAAAAAAACCATCTTGCTTAGTGAACTGAGGAGAACAATGTGAAATAAAATTCAAGTCCATTTGATGCATATTTTTTTTTTAATTAGTCAAACACTATTTGGAATCATTTCATTCTCCATGCATATTGACACATCAGCTTGGCTTGAAAATTTGGCATGTTGTAGCCTCTATCAAGGGAAATATTGTTGACCTCATTTTTGGTTGAGGTTTAGTTTTTCCTCTTTAGTAGCCTAGGGCCTAGCCATAGGACTTTTCCTGTTGACTATTCCTAGAAAACTAGACATGGAA
>NW_018230756.1:0-1152 GCF_001263595.1 Phalaenopsis equestris | reverse complement strand
GGGGAAACTCAAGATGAGTCACCCTTAGGATTGTTGGACCTTAGGGTTGACTTTGGGTGTTGTTCTGGAGCTAAGGCACTCACTAAACTTATCTGTACTCACAATCACTCACAACTATGGGAGGTGTGCTGAAATTTCCTTAGTGAGGCCTCTGAAAAAATCACACAGAGCTTCCCTAAGATTCTCTCAGTGCATTCCAACCATTTTCCCTCACCAATTCTCACAGCCGGAGCTCAATTTTAAGCTTGAAACCTTACCGGAAACCAGGATAGAATCCAATACACCTTCAGAGTTCACTAAACTCAAATTAACTCGACCCACAACTTCACAACAGTGAAAGAAGCCAAAGCTCCATAAAATCCCCCTTCCATAGAGCCTTTACCAAAGCTCTAGACCAACACCCAAATCGAACCGTGATCGAATTCATACCTGGCCTTACATCAAGATGAGAGACTCAATCCCTAGCCTCTTTGGATCATAACGAATGTGCCAAGACCCTCTGATCAAAGCTTCACTTCTCAGAGCAAAGGTATAAAACCTCACCTCATCCCAAGCCTATTTCAATTCTTTATTTAATTAGGTTTAATTTAATTGCATGATTACCGTATGGATGTGTTCTTCTCAGTTAGATGAGTCCATAATACCAAACCCGAGGTGATTTGGTCGATTTTACGATGAGATCTTAGGGTTTTAGTGTAGACGGTCACGGGATCATTTTATCGGGGATGATGATGGGGATTCATTTGATCGAGAGTGTATCAAATGGATGGCGGAGATCGAACCGGACGATGCTTTGGGACATAAACAGTGGGCCGAGTCAGTGCTGAGGTGGATGGCGACGTCAAATGGAAGCGCCCCGCGTGGAGCTTCGGAGCCAACGTAGGTTGAGGTGGCACGCACGGTTTAAATAGATAAATAGGGCTTTTTTCTATTTATTTAAATTCCCCTAACTTAAAAAATTCATAACTTTGTGTAGAAAAATCACAAAAGTGAAATAAAAATACCCTCTTGCTCAGTGAACTGAGGAGAACAATGTGAAATAAAATTCAAGTCCATTTGATGCATATTTTATTTCTAATTAGTTAAACACTGTTTGAAATCATTTGATTCTCCATGAATATTGACACATCAGCTTGGCTTGAAAATTTGGCA
>NW_018230755.1:253054-262391 GCF_001263595.1 Phalaenopsis equestris | reverse complement strand
CATAAAGAGGCAGAGAATTTACTCACCCCTATCCATGAAGGGGATATATATGATCCAAGCATGAGAGAGACCTCTTCTACCCTGCCTGCTTCAGACAATGAGTCGGGATTAGTTACAGAGCCAGAAATACTACCATCTTCATATGTTCTTTGTACAGGTTACCCGACCTATAACGTTGAAATACCTGCACGTACATCAGCCACTGGGGCATTCGTGGAGTGCTCAGACTGCAATGTCCTCCACCTTGAGTTCTACGGTACTTTAAAGGAATATGTATCCTCTGATGATGGATTTCAAACCGTTGATTAACCGATGGATGCAGAACCATATGTCCTATTGGGTACAGAGCCATATGTCCCATCGGACGCAGAGTCATACATTCTGCTGCAGACAGAGATAACACCGGACTGGATTCCCGTCAACATATTAGATGAGTAAGGTAAGCAAAAGGGATTTCAAATTCTACGAAGAAGTGCAAGGAAGGTTCATCAACATATTAGAAGGATTGGAGCTATATACAAAGGTCTTCTCCGAGAGCGATGAACGAAATATTCTCGACTGCATTTTATATTTGAGAGATAGAGGTCAAGCGGGTCTGCTATTGGAAAGAAACTATTCCGAGCCAAGAAAGTGGATGTAAGGAAAGGGCAGGATCACTATACAGTGCGGCTACTGTTACAACTTCACCAACGATAGACGAGGAAATCCTCCTGGGATTATGAGACACGATCAGGTGGACCCAATACCTCCCATGATAAAGTGAATGATTAAAAGAATGGTTTGATGGAGCATACTGCCAGTTGATTGTATTCCCAACAGTTGTATTATCAATATATATGATGAAGGAGATTGCATACCTCCGCACATTGACCATCATGACTTTGTGAAGCCTTTCTGCACAGTCTCATTCATGAGCGAGAGCAACATCTTATTTGGAAAAGAAATAGATGTTATCGACCCTGGTGAATTCAGAGGGTCTATGGAAATTCCGCTACCTGTTGGTTCAGTGCTAGTTCTTAAAGGAAACAGAGCAGATGTTGCCAAACATTGCATTTCAGGGGTGCGACACCGCAGGGTGCCGTGACTTTCCGGAGGATGGATGACAACAGGATGCTATACGAATTCTAACCAGACTCGGAGCTGGAAGAACTACTACCATACAAGCTATAAGAGGGTTGCACCTCTAAGCACATGCAAAGGGAACTCTTGTCCTAGAGCGTGGCTTAGAAGGTCAGCTCAATCAGGAGCTTGCTTGACCACAGATGGACACTCAGAGGATTCCTTTTTACCGTATCTCCGTTACAACAAATTAGACATGCTCAGCCTATGATATGTACTTGTCATGGGATATTTTTTGATGTACTTTGATGCAGTCAGCATAATAGTACTTTTTGAGGCTCTGGCCTACATTCAATATGCAACACAAGTTGAAGCAGATTAATGAAATCTTTTTTAAAAATTTTATTTGTTTGTTCAATTTCCATTTTTGGTGTGATGGATAAAAGCCATGAACCATACGCTGGTTCGAGATTACAATGAACAAAGAACAAAACAATAAAAACTTAATAATAAAATTAAAAAAAACACTCTTTTGAAAATTAATCAACCCCCAAATTTTAAATTTTGGAAAATATATTTTGAAAATTAAACATGATAGAAACAACAAGAAAAGAAAATAAATCTATTGAGTCGATTCTCTCAATTTTGAGGTCTCTTACTCTTTGCTTGCGCAGCACGACTATCCTTGTCTACATTAACTCTTCACATCCTTGTAAATTTTTACATTCTACACAAAACCTCACAAGATTTCACATATCTTCCTCAACAATATCAAAATTTTCAGATAACATATATCTATGGGTTCAACACCACAAACTCTTTGTAAATTTTAATTCTCATTTTGGAGTCAGTCCTTAACTCCTGATTCCTCCTTTGAAGATTGGTCCTTAACTTCTGATCCTCCTTTTGAGATCGGTCCCTAACTACTGATCCCCTTTTAAGATTAATCCTTAACTTTCAATTCTCATTTTTTGAATCAGTCCTTAGATTTTGATTCCCTCCTTTTGAGATCGGTCCCTAACTTCTGATCCTCCTTTTGAAATTGATCATTAACTTTCAATTATCATTTTTGGAATCAGTTCTTAACTTATGATTTCCTCCTTTTGAGATCTGTCCCTAACTTCCGATCCTCCTTTTCAGATTGATCCTTAACTTTCAATTCTCATTTTTTGAATTAGTCCTTAACTTTTGATTCCCTCCTTTCGAGATTGGTCCCTAACTTCCAATCCTCCTTTTGAGATTCATCCTTAACTTTCAATTCTCATTTTTGGAATCAGTCCTTAACTTTCGATTCCCTCCTTTTGAGATCGGTACCTAACTTCTGATCCTCCTTTTGACATCGGTCCCTAACTTTTAATCCCCTTTGTTTTTTTTTTCCTTTTCTTTTTTTTTTTTCTCATTTTTGGAATCAATCCTTAACTTTTGATTCCATTCTTTTGAGATTGGTCCCTAACTTCTGATCCTCCTTTTGAGATTGATCCTTAACTTTCAATTTAACTTTCAATTCTCATTTTTGGAATCAATCCTTAACTTCTGATTCTCTCCTTTTGAGATAGGTCCCTAAATTTAGATCCTCCTTTTGAGATTGATCCTTAACTTTCAATTCTCATTTTTGGAATCAATCCTTAACTTCTGATTCTCTCCTTTTGAGATAGGTCCCTAAATTTAGATCCTCCTTTTGAGATTGATCCTTAACTTTCAATTCTCATTTTTAGAATCAATTCTTAACTTCTGATTCCCTCCTTTCGAGCTCGGTCCCTAACTTTCGATCCTCCTTTTGAGATCGGTCTCTAACTTCCAATCCCATTTTGAGATTGATCCTTAACTTTCAATTTTCATTTTTATAATTAGTCCTTAATTTATGTTTCCCTCCTTTTGAGATCGGTCCCTAACTTCTGATCCTCCTTTTGAGATTGATCCTTAACTTTCAATCCTTATTTTTGGAATCAGCCCTTAACTTTTGATTCTCTCCTTTTGAGATCAGTCCCTAACTTCCAATCCTCTCTTGAGATTCATCCTTAACTTTCAATTCTCATTTCAAAATCAGTCCCTAACTTCTGATTCTCTCCTTTCGATCCTCTTTTTGAGATTGATCCTTAACTTTCAATTCTCATTTTTGTAATCAGTCCTTAACTTCTGATTCCCTCCTTTTGAGATTGGTCCCTAACTTCTGACTCTCTCTTGAGATTAATCCTTAACTTTCACTTCTCACTTTTTATAGAATCAGTTTCTAACTTCTGATTCCCTCTCTTTGAGATCGGTCCATAACTTTCGACTCTCTTCAGAGATTGATACTTAAATTTCAATTCTCATTTTAGGATTAGTTCCTAAGTTCTGATTTCCTTCTTTTGAGGTCGGTACCTAAATTTTGACTCTCTTTTTGGAATAGATACCAAAATTTCAATTCCCACTCCGGGGTCAGCACTTACATACTGATTTCCATTCTCTATAAATACCTGAAACTTGATAACTCAAATCCACTCTCCAGTCCCCAACGAGAGTTGCTACTTCTTGACTTCGATCAAATATTCACTTGCTAATTTCCCAGCGAAAATAAATAACACACACAATTCTATACCTCCTTCTAGGTCTGTTGACTTAGAAATCTATGTTAGTTTTGTTGATCTCGTCGGTCAATGCCAATACGCGCGGTGTGCTTGCTCAGCACACCACACCTATTGGGGGTCAATTTCTTGACCTCACTTTTGGTTGAGATTTATTTTTTCCTCTTTAGTTGCGTAATGTCTATCCATAGGACTTTTTTGTTGACTATTCTTAGAAAACTAAAAAAGGAACCCTCACCATTAGAAACTCTAAACTCTTCCTTGCTCAACTTGAAGTTCCACATATTGGTCCTAACCTCTAGCACTTAGTTGGTGGGGTCATTATGCGGGAGCTCAAAGAGAGTTCCCATAGGACTGCTTGCCCTTAGGGTTGACTCTGGGTGTTGATCTAGGGCTAGGGCACTCACTACTACACTCACTCTCACTCATAATCCCTCACAACCCTAAACCCAAATTTTCCTAACTTTGATTCCTTGGAGACTCATGTAGATAGTCCCCTAAATCCACTAGCCCTAGGCTAGGGTTTAGCTAAGACCAGTACATAGAGGACCCAAAAGGGGATTCCATTGGTCCATCGCTCATCTGTGGTGGTTAGCTTCCCAATTTTACCAAAAATACCCAACTTGGCCATTTACCCCCAAACCTACCCAAACTACCTAAACACCCCCAAATCCCAAATTTGAGCAAAATTGCCAAATTCACCCAAATTTGTCAAAATCCTCAAATTCATCAAAATATCCCAATTTTTTCAAAATTCATTTCAAATCTTTTGAAAATATCCAAGCTACCCAAAACCACCCAAAAATGCCAAATTCACCAAAATACCCCCAAAATTGCCAAAATTACAAAAATACCCTTGGCACCCCAAACTTTCCCAAAACCTCCAAAATCACTCCAAATATTCTCAAAACCCATTTAGACCCCTCAATTGGACCCAATTTGACCAATTTGATCATTTTGACGAAAACCCCCAAATTGTCATTAAAGGCTCAATTTCCCCAAATTTACCGCAAATGTCCATCAATTTGGTCCCAATCTCCCCCAATTTCAATCATAAACTCAATTTAAACTTATAAACTCAAATTAACCTTCCATATGACCAATTTAAACCAAATCCAAGCTCAATTGGTCCATTCTTTGAGCCCAATTTTTATCTAGGTCAAACCCCCAATTTTGGCTACATGACTTAATCTCAATAAATTGATCCCCATAGCCTACTCATTTTGCTAAAATTTGTGTTCCTACTCAATTTGCCCCAATTTGAATCGAAAACTGTTCATAACAATCCTAAACATCAAAATTTACCTTTAATTAGCCTTGGTGAAGCCTCAATTTCATTTAATTTCAACCCAAATCCAAAAAAACCTAAATTGTCGATACCTCAAATTTCACCAAATTGAATGCCATAACCATAACATCGGCACCCAATTTATGTTGAAAACTCTTCATGACATTCTTATTGACCATTTTCAACAATCAATTTGGACTTAGTCCAATCTAGACCCAAGTCTAGCCCAACATGGCCAAAGTGACCAAAATTCCAAAATCCTTTAAATTGAACCCCCAATTGAACTTAAAATTACTTCAATCCTTCACCAAAAATATTCATTACAATCATCTACACAATTTTGATCAATCATTTGGGCCAATAGACATGGCTAGCCTAACCTAAACCCAACATCTAGCCATTTTGACCCACATGAACCCACCAATGCCCCAAAATTGCCCTAGCCACCTTAAAGCCACCAATTTTATGACTCCATAGCCACTAAGCTCCTCTTAAGGACCAGGCTAAACCACCCTAAATCCACCAAAACATGATATGGACCAATGGATCCCTAAATTAAATGATTTTAACCCATTTTTTCACCTAACTTGCAAAATCTCACCTAACTTGCAAAATCCTCTCCATCATTGCTTACCATAGGGAGTTAACCATCATTAGCCACCCCCTGACCTTCCTGAGCTAAGAGGTAAAGATATTGAATTTTAACCATCATTTCAATGTTATTTTAACTCTCTATTCACATAGGGAGTTAACCATCATTAGCCCCTCCCTGGTCGGCTAGCCACCTTGGTGGCTGGAAAATGGCCAAATCGAGAGCCACCACCTTTGAATCAAACCCAATCTTAACCCTATGGGCCAGCTCACCAAAACCAAACTTTAGAGCTTTTTAGCCCACCACCTGGGCAGACATTTGCACCCATGACCAGGCCCTAAGCTCCTCTCTCCGGCCATGGCTATAAAATGGCCCCTTCATGGCCAAGAGAGGTGCTAAAATTTTCTCAAGGAGACCCCTCTAAATTGCTCCCATAGCCTCTTTAAGACTTTCTCAGTGCAACTCAACCACTTCCTTGCCCTAATTCTCCTTGTTGGAGTTCAATTTTTGAGATCAAATCCTTGTCAGAGACAGGACAGAACTCTCCACACCTCCATAGTGCACAAAAAATCAAATTAGACTCACCTACAACTTCACCACAGTGAAAGAAGATAAAGCCCCATTAAACTACAACTTCACCACAGTGAAAGAAGACAAAGCCCCATTAAACTTCCCTCACAAAGAGCCTCTACACTAGACTTTGATCAACACCCAAATTTGGCCTTGATCGAATTTGGGTCTAGACCTTTCACCACGACCAGAATCTCAATCCTAGCCTCCTTAGATCTCCATGAACGTGCCGAGCACCTCGGATTGATGCTTCCCTTCTCAGAGCAAAAGTATTGAACTCCTTCTCTTCCCGAGCCTATTTTCATTTTCCATTTAATTAGAGTTGATTTAATGGCATGTTTATCGTATGGATGTATTCTTCTCACTTAGACGTGTCCATAGGATGAAACCCGAGGAGATTTAGTTAAGACTAGAGGGAGATTTTAAGTTTTTAGTGTGAACGGTTCTTGGGTTAGCTTATTTGGGGATGATGACCCACAATCGTTGGATTGCGCGCGTATCAAATGGAGGGCTCTAATTTTGCTAAATGGGAGCGTGGTCCATAAAGCACAGGCTGACTCAGATGGCGGCGCCGAATCAGAAGACATCGTGTGGAGCTTCGGAGACGCCGATGATGATGCGGCGCCGCGTGTTTAAGCTGAAAAATAGAGAATTAAATAATTTAGAAAATGCTTCCTACCTTCAAAAATTCATATCTTGGTGTAGAAAAATCACAAAAATAAAATAAAAATATCATAGTGCTCAGTGAATAGAGGAGAACAATGTGGAATTGGTTTGAAGTATATTTGTTGAATATTTTATTTTTAATTAATTAAATACTGATTTGAGTATTTTAACTCTCCATGCATGTAAAAATTTCACCATGGCTTCATATTTTGTCATGTTGTTGCCTCTGTCATGGGGGATATTCTCTGATTTTTCTAAAGTCAGAGAATACATCTAGACAGAGATCCATATTTTTCAAGTTTATGTTTGTTATTTGCATAAATTAATCATAATAATTAGCTTATTGCTTAGAAAAATTCAAGAAAATTTTCTTAGAAAAATCCAAGAAAATTTTGGAAGGTTTATTGTGATCATAGAACCCTTTGAAAATTTTTTCATGGGTCAAGTCATTAAGATTACACTTAACTCTCACAAAACCCTAAACCACAATGAAAATTAATTTTGAAAAAATAATCTAAATGACTTGATTTTGATTCTACACTGTGATTTAAAGTTCAGAGAACATTTCACAAAATTTTCAAAATATTTGGAGCTCAATTGATAACTTCACCTGATTTTCTAAGTTAAATAACATTTTTTGACACTAAAATGATTTTTAATAATTAAAATATAACTCAAAAAATCATAAGAATTTGTTTTGGGAGTTCTATGTGATGAGATAAATTTTCTAAAAAATAAAATTGTAAATAAAGTAAAAACTTCATTTTAAGCCTATTTTGAATATTTAAATAATTAAAAGTTAATAAAAATCACAAAATTAGTAAAATTCATGGAAATATTCTAAATTTTTTTCCTAAGCACTTAGGAATAATTAGAATATTTTTCCTAATTTTCTAAGTGAAGATATTGAATTTTAAAGCTTAAAATAATTTTTAAAAGCTAAAAATGCATTTTCTTAATCTTTCACTTAAAAAATTCTAATAATTCAAAGAAAAATAAAAAAAATGTAAAATTTATTTCACTGGGTTCCTTGACTCAGAGAGATTTAATAAAAATGTAAAACTTAACTTTCCACATTTGAAATATTTTATAATTAATTAATACTCCATAACTTAAAATAATTTTAATAATTCAAATGAAACTCAAAAAATCATGAAATTTTGCCCAAGTGTTTCTTTGGTCAAATTATATCTCCAGTGAAACTTTTAAGTGATTAGGCTTTGCCATGGTCAAGTTACATAATTTTCTTTAAAAAATCCTATTCTTGCATATAAATAAATATGTAAATTAAATTAAAATTTGAAAAATCACATTTTCTCCTCTGATATTTCAATTGACCCACGAGTATGGTGGGACGGGTAGGATAAAAATTCTAAAGTCATTTGAATTAAATTTCATAAATTATGAAGTGATAGAGCCTTAAAGGCAAAAGTGTAATTTTAGAAATTTAGCCTTAATTAATATTAAGGCTTGATTCAAGGAAGGGAAATGGGAAACCTTTGATCTTAATTAATATATTTGGATGATTGAAACATAAGGGATTAATTGGTATAAACTAATCTCACTTTATCCAATTAAAGGATAAACTTGAAATTTCCTAAACGATTAAAATTTGGGAGTCTACCAAATTGAATGATCCTAGACTTAGGGGTATAGTTTTGGGAGTTAATAACTCATTAATTTAATACCCATATCTATTGTTCAAGTGACATTCAAATGTTTTGATGATGAATATTTGTCACTTAAATTTAATCTCTTTCAAAATGACTAAAATATCTATCAGGATCTTAAGGGCTTGGTGGTGATTTATGCTAAATCAAATTTGGCTAAATGAATTTTAGAAAAATGAATAAAAATTGAACACCTTTGAAATACTACAAGCCCAAGTTAAAACAAAAAATTGGCGAAGTGTTTTAATAACACTAGCTCGCCCTACATAATGTTCGAATAAAATGATAAATGATAATTACCCTACTCTTAGGGATAATTTAAACATCACTGTTCATTGAACACTATAAATATTTATAGGATGGATTATTAAGCAACATAATAAGTTTAAATGAGCTCGAGAATTTTCACCAGGCGGTGTGGGGAAAGCATGGACCTGCCTTTCTCTTCTGACTTGTTGGATACCTCGGAGGTTTACTAAACTTGATATGTTTTGATTAATAAAATCATCCTTAATCAAACCAATAAGGACTCACCAAGATATAATCTATGAATTTTATTTTTCCCGCTTTACATAAGATGCCCTTACATGCATTTTGAGTTTCAATTGGAGATGATGAGAAGACCATCCAGGTACCCTTTTATTATGATTTATTTACCTGCATTTTTGGTTCCCCGTATTAATACGTTACTATACTTACTCACCTGCATGTATAACCAAAATACGAACTTGCATGCTAAACAACGATGTCACCCTGCATGAAAACCTAAAACCGCTAGGATAGCCGCATAACCCAAAACCAAATTACAATAAACCAAGATAAAAATCACCTCCACAATATTCAAAATATAAAACAACTCAAAATTTAATCACAAACATCACAAAAACCACAACTACAACTAAATTAAGACGTCTCTATTAGATGATCG
>NW_018230755.1:213077-252928 GCF_001263595.1 Phalaenopsis equestris | reverse complement strand
AGTGGTATCGAAACGGATCCTAATCGGTGTTGCTCTAATCAACTTTAATATGCCCCATAATATTTAAAGTACTACAACCATAGGGCCGTCTAATTTGACACCATAACTTGACACACTAGAAAACTCAAACTCGTCACGGCAAGGAGCTTGAAGCTAGCACTGTGGGCAACACGACCATCTTCAACAGCAAAATCTGTCTTCCCCAGCTAAACCAATCCTTCTTTAGAATTAAACAACAAGCTATATGATTTCGAGGTTGTCTGCATATGTAACAAAAATCCTCACCTCATCTTTAGGCCTTTGTACAACTCTGTTGTACAATCTAAGCCCTAACTCGTCTTAGGATTCTGAGGTTGTCGTCTGTCGCGACTTAAACCCTCACATCTTCCAAGCTATTTGTGTGATTGTTTCACACAAATGGAAGCCCTAAACTAATAAAATTGGCAGGATGAAATACTCAAATAAATTTCTCCTCAAAACTGAATTCAAACAATAGAAGAGATTGTGAAGTCACCAGATGGGAAGTCACCGAGGTTCTCCTTCGGTTCTATGACATCCCCTAGTTCTTCCTCCTTTAGATTATACAATAAAATGTTCCAAATTTGAGCTATTCTGATTTCACACCTCTTTTTTCGATCTCGTTGAAAAGCCCTATCCTTTTGACTTCTTTAAAAATTATATTTTCTTATTTTTTATCGAGAGTTTTCTTAAATGGCTTTGGTCATTTAAGATGTAATTAACTATAGGGGCTTGCCCTTATAGGAAGTTTGTCCGAACCCAGCTTAATATAAACTTTATTTAATTCTTCATATTAAATAGGGGAAATTATCAGAAAATAAAATGGTTTTATAGACCAAATGAATGTGATATAAATTTTATTTTATTTGATTGAGCCTCATCCTCAAGACTTGTGTTTATTCTTCGGGATAGATACAAGGTTTGAGGTATAGTGCTTATTCATTTAAACTATAAAAAAATATGGGGTCAGTTTGATTTCATATTTTCCTAAAATTGATATATATGTAAATTAAAATGTCCTTCCAAAGCGGGTGACGGGATTTCAAACCGACAGCTTCCAACGGGACTTCCAACGGGAAACTCCTTAACTAAAATAGTGCCGACACCCAAAATATAAACAGAAGACTTGAGGGTGAGACTCGACCAAACAAACTAAGAAATATATGATATCTATTTGGTCTGTGAAACCATTTTAAGCTAGGTTCGGAAAAGCTTTCTATAAGGGCAAGCCCTTATAGTTAATTACATCTTAGATAACCCGAGTCACCTAAGAAAACTCTTGCTAAGAAAACTCTTGATAAAAATTTGATAAAAATCAGGGGATATTGCCTTCAAGAATTTCAAAGGATAGGGCTTTTCAACGAGAGCGGACAAAGATATGTGAGATGGGAATGACTCAAATTTAGGACACTTATTTCTGAAATCCATAGGAAGATTTCAAGAATTTCAAAGGATAGGGCTTTTCAACGAGACCGGACAAAGATATGTGAGATGGGAATGGCTCAAATTTAAGACACTTATTTCTGAAATCCAAAGGAAGAAGAAATAGAGGATATCATGGATCCTTAGGAGAACCTTGGTGACTTTCCAAGCTATTATACTATTTGGCTTGAATTTAGAGGAGAAATGTTTAAGTATTTCATCCTGCCAATTTCATTAATTAGGGCTTACATTCACATGAAACGATCACACAAATAGCTCAGAAGATGTGAGGATTTAGGTCGTGACGAATGACAACCTCAGAATCTTAAGAGATGTTAGAGCTTAAATTGCATGACAGAGTTATACAAAGGTCTAAAGATAAGTTGAGGATTTATGTTGCATAAGCAAACAACCTCGAAGTCCGATAGATTTTTGTTTAATTCTAATGAATGGTTTAGCTGGTGTAGGCATGTTCTATTGTTGAAGATGACCGTGTTGCCCACGATGCTAGCTTGAAGCTCCTCGTCGTATCAAGTTTAAGTTTTGTAATGTGTCAATTAATGTGTCAAGTCTTGATGTCAAATCAAAGTTCCCTAAGGTTATGGTTATTTTAAATATTATGGTGGATGTTAAAGTTGATTAGAGCGACACCGGATAGGATACAACAGTTCCCTCATTCCGACACCACTATTTTCTTTCAGATTCACTTAGTCAAAATGAATTTACTAAACTCAACTTATTGAGTTACATACTTTCGTTCAGACCGTGAGAAATCTCGTTAGAAAACATAGGTTACCTCTTCCAAGGGATTCCCGAGCATCCGATAGAGACGTTTTAATTTAGTTGCAATTTTTCTTTTGTTTTGTTTGTGATTAAATTTTGAGTTGTCTTATATTTTGAATGTTGTGGTGGTGAGTTTTATCATGTTTGATTTTAATTTTGGTTTTAGTTTGGTGGCTATCCTAAAAGCTTTGGTTTTGACATGCAGAGTGACATCGTTGTTTAACATGCGAGTCTATAAACATGAAAAAGTACAGTAAAGAAAGTGCAGGAAAAGAAGATGTTATAAATTGTAAAAGCATACTAGTCGAGTCTTCTCGTTCCTTCACCTGAAATTTCTGCACTTGCTAGGCATATATATATGTATATATATTATTTTACAGAAATTAAAATATGCTGGTAAAAAAAATAGAAAGTATAGGTCTGAGTTATATCTGCTAGATCCTATGACATATCTTAGTGGCTCCTATTTATTTAAGTGTATAGATGGTTTCTTAAGAAAAACATAATGAATTTAATTATGCTTCAATATATCCAAAAGAGTATGAGGAAGGTCCAGTGACCGGGGCCCCCGGGCATCTCATAATCCTTTGAAAAGTCTCAAGTTTCGTTCAAACTCATTATGTTGATTAATAACTCATCCTTATCATACCCTTATGCTCAATGAACTGATGTTCTAGCCAACCCTAAGGATGGGGTAACTATCACTTGATGTTTTATTTGTCAATTGTATAGGTAAAGATCCTTACGAGCAATTTGGCCTAATTAAGAAACTTAGCATTTTGATTTTAAAGATGGGCTTGTAGTGTTTTAAAAGTTTCAAATTAGTCATAGGATAATTTCTAAACCTCATTAGACAAATTTTTTATTAAGCCTCTAAGCCCTTATCATTAATGGGTAGATTTGCATATTTAAGAAAAAGACTTTAAAATCTCTGAGTTATGGTCTTCGAAAATCAAACCCTCACTGTAATATCTCCATATTTGAATATTCCTCCAAATTTCATTAATTTAAGGAATTACAAATTTATCTTTAATAAGATCAAAGTGAGATTGGTTGCTACCATTTATCCCTTTCATTTTTCAATCATCAAAACATATCAATTAAAATTATTTGTTGTCCTTTGGTTAAGCCTTGAATTCCAAAATTACCTTTTTTTCCCCTAAGGCCTTAATACCCTATAATTTATTAAATTGAAGTCAAGAGACTTGAAAATTTTATATTACCCCACTTATGGGTTAATTAAAAGATCAGAGGAGAAAACGTGATTTTTTTCTGAATTTATATAGTTTTATAATTATTTTTAATGCAAAAATAGGGATTTTCAATGAAAATTTAATAACTCAACCAAAACAAAACTTCTGTCCTTAAGAAAATTATTGAGGAGATCACCTAGGTCAGAGGACCACTTGGACTAATTTTCATGATTTTTAGAAGTTTAATGTAATTATTAAAATTATTTGTTTGTTTGGAGCATTAATTAAATGTAAAATATCATTTATGTATAACATTAAAATTTTTATTTTTATTGAAACTCTCTGAGTCCAGGGAACCCAATGAAATAAATTTCATATTTTTTTATCTATATTTTAATTATTGAAATTATTTTAATTGAAAATTAAAGAAATTTCATTTTTAACCCTTTAAAAATTAATATCTTGACTTAGAAAATCAGGAAAATTATTTTAATTAGTTTCAAGTGATCAGCAAGTCAAATATGACATTTTAGTGTGTTTTTACAATTTTGTAATTTTTATGATTTTTAATTAATTTTTAATTATTTAAATGCTCAAAAATGAAGTATTTATTTTAATGTCAATTTTATTTTTCTTAGGTTTCTCTAGTCATAAGGAGCTCCCAAAATCAATTTGGTATTTTTTTTTAGTTGTATTTTAATTATTATAATTATTTTAATACCAAAAATATCATTTCACTTAAGTAAACCATTTTAATAGTCAAATTAAATACAATTAACTTGAAATTTTATGAGGAGCTCCTCTGTCATTAAATCATAGTGGAGAATGATTTTTGTGTCATTTACATTTATAATTATTCCTTATTGATTTTATTTCATTTTTAGGGGTTGGTGACAATTAGGGTTATTTGTAATGAGTTAAACCAAGTATATATTTTTCCTAGGGTCCTCAAACCACAGTGAGCCTACCAAAATAAGTTTTGAATTTTTTTTATGAATATTTTATTTATTATAACCAAAATGAGTTAAACCAAGTATAATATTTTACCAAAACACGGACCGCTAACTTAAAAATTAGATATCTCTACTTAGAGCTGCCCTCTGACCTTAAAAAAATCAGGGGAGAGACCTAACAACAAAGAAATCAAAAGCCCCATGGTCCCATGCCATGGTGAAATGTCTAGGTGAGTGGAGAATCAAAAGCCCCATGGTCCCATGCAATGGTGAAATGTCTAGGTGAGTGGAGAATCAAAAAAATATTAAACCATTTCCATATTGTTTTCCTCTGTTCACTGAGTAAGAAGGTATTTTTATTTTATTTTTGTGATTTTTCTACACCAAGATATGTATTTTTTAAGTTCTGGACATTTAAATAAATCAAAAAAATCCTAATTTTTCTACTTAAGTGATGTGGCGCCACCTCAACCTCGGCATCTCCGACCTTTCCACGCGGTCTCTTTTGGTTTGGCACCGCTAGACACCTCTGCGCTGACTCAACCCGCGGTTCATGTTCTACTCCTTCGTCCAGCTCCATCATGACCGTCCTTCTGATACATGCAAAAACGGACGACATCTGTTCATCGTCCCCAAATCCCTAGCCCGAGAACCGTCTAACTTTAAACCTTAATATCTCCCTCGATACTTAACTAAATTAAGTAGGGTTTGTTCTTATAGACTCGTATTGACAAGGAGAACATATCCATATGGTTAATCAAACCTTAAATCAAGTCTATGAGCATGGAGAATTAAAATAGGCTTTTTTTAAGGGGAGAGCTTAATAAATTTACCCAATATGTGTAGCCTCAATTGGGTGCTTCCAAAAGCTTGCCTTGAGTCCAAAGAGCTCCTAGATGAAGCCTCAAGCTGTGGTGAAATGCCTAGATATGAAATCGACCAAAGTCGATTTGCGGTGTTAATCAAAGTCCACCCTAGGGTGGTCTGGTGATGAGGCTTCTATGAGAAATCTTCTTCTCTCACTCAGAGGATGGTGTGGGTGCAATTAATTTGAATTTGGTAGAGCTTTGAGGGATTTCCTATTTTAGGCTCAAATTTGGGGTGAGAAATTGGCTCTGATCAGTGGGGAAGAGGGCTAAAGAATGGTTGCATTGCACTCAAGAGGTCTTAAAGAAGCTCTGGGATCAATTTTCTAGAGTCTCCCCAAGGATTTTGAAGCTTTCCTCCCTTGATTGTGGAGGGTGAGTTTAAATAGAGGGGGAAGGAGAGGCTAACATGACCAATTGGTGGGTGCCAAAGATTTCTTAGGTGGAGTGAAGAAGAGTGCAAGTGTACAATTAGAATGAGGTAGCTTGGATCGGTTTAATTTTGAGTTTTGGCCTAGGTAGAGCATTTGGACTTGGATTTTCAGGTAACCAAAGTGGTCGGTCGGCCAGGGAGGGGCCACCATCTGACTCAGGGAAGTCAGAGCCTGGTTTTGGTGAATGTATAAATGCATTGAATTGAAATGGAATGGGGTAAGAGCTATTTTGGCTGAAGTTGGGTCAATGAGGGGCCACCATCTGACTCAGGGAAGTCAGAGCCTAGTTTTGGTGAATGTACAAATGCATTGAATTGAAATGGAATGGGCTAAGAGCTATTTTGGCTGAAGTTGGGTCAAGTCATGGCTTGGGGTTGGATTCACTCACCAAGGAGGGTTTGGATGCTGAGGGAAATTAAATGATTCAGCTTAATCAACATGGTGAGGTCCTTATCCAAGTGATTTACCATAAGCATGAGGTTTGGGTGTTTCAAGAAGTGGGTTAAAAAGGATCTTAAGGATACTTTGAAAGTGGTTTGTCCCCTTTCCATTAATAGCATGGTGATGTGGCATTGGTCTCAAGGCTAACCTATGGCCTGAGAGTGGCTTCATGGCTTGCATGTGACTTGGTTCTTTTGCATGAAAGGGGATTTTGGATTTATTTGATATTTTTGGTGAATTTTGGCATGATGCTTCATTTGGAATGATTTTATTTTGGACTTAGTACTTAGAAAATGATTTTGATGAGATATATGACGAGGACAAAAATTAAATAAAATGTCATGTGGGCTTTTTGATTAAAATTGGGCTTTGGGGATTTAAGTGTGGTGGGCTTGAATTGGATTAAATTGGATCAAAATTTTGCCTAACTAAATGTTCAATTTAATGTAGGAAGATGTTATGAAGAATTTATGAAGGACTCAAAGTGGTTTTGAATTGAATTGAAAAGCCAATTTGGGGAATTTAGGCATAGAGTTAAAATTGGGAATTTTTTATTTGGGTGAAATTGAGCTTGTAATGGGTCAAATTGGGCTTGAATTTAGTTTGAATTAGGATTGGTGATATTGAATTTTGATTTGAAATTGAAACTGGGCAAGGTTGGGGTCAATTGGACCAAGATTGGGCTAATTGGGGAAATTGAGCCTTTAAACCCAATTTGGGGCTTTTGGTCAAATTGGTTAAAATTGGTCAAAATGGGTCAATGTGATGGTTAAAAATTGAAATTGGGAATATTTGGGGTGATTTTGAAATTTTTAAAATTTTTCGGGTCATGAGGGGCATTTTGGTATTTTTTTGACAACTTTAGGGGTATTTTGGAAATTTGGTGATTTTAGTGAATTTTGGTCAATTTAGGTAGTGGTAAGTGATTTAAGATGATTTTTTGTCAAATTTGGGTATTTTTTTGAGATGATTCTTGTAGAGAAAGGTTGATTTTGGGATTTTTGGCAAAAATTAGGGTTGTAAGGGCATTTTGATAATTTTGGTTGATTTTGGGCTAAGATGGTCAAGTAAGCCATGAAGCCATGCCAAACCAATAAGAGCCATATGAGGACTCATTTTCGATGCTCAATATGCTAATTCTAACCCTCTTAGTCAAGGTATATTGGTACTGAGCCACACAAATGAGCTTTTCAAAAGGAGTCAAAACCAAATCAAGTGCAAGTGGTCTTAAGGTTTGGGGTGTGTGAGAATGTGTAGTGTGTGCAAGCTAGCCTAACCAAGACCAGACCACCCAGGGTTAGTCCTAAGGCTTGACTGTCCTATGGGGACTTTCCTTGAGCTCCTCCATACTAACCCCACCTACGAAGTGCTAGAGGTTAGGACCAATATGTGGAACTTCAAGTTGAGCACAGAAGAGTGTAAAATTTTTAATGGTTAGGGTTCCTTTTCTAGTCCTCTAGGAGTAGTCAATATGAAAGTCTTATAGCTAGACCATAGGCTACTAAAGAGAAAAAGCTAGACCTCAACCAAAAATGAGGTCAACAATCACTAATAATAAAGTTTACAATGTTCGTATACCATGTAACATGCTACTAATTAATACTGAATAATTCTTCGTCTATAAAATGTTCATTAATTACTTTTTCAAAATAGAGTGATTTTTCTAATTCAGGCCTGGACAGATGATCAACAATTTGATTCTCAGCTCCCTTCCTATCTATTATCTCAAAGCCAAATTCTTGCATAAGAAGAATCTATCTTATCAGTATTGGTTTTGCATCCTTTGTTCCATTAAATATTTAATAACAGAATAATTTGTATGCACAATACATTTTGTTCTAATTAAATATGATCTAAATTTATCAAAAGCATTAACTATTGCTAATAACTCTTTCTCAGTTGTGGTATAATTATTTTGAGGTTCATTAAGAGTTCTACTATCATATTAAGTTACTTTGAAAATCTTATCATGTTTTTGTTCTAAAGCAACTCTAATAGCATAATCACTTGCATCACACATTAATTCAAAACGTTTTTTTCCATTCCGATGAAACAATAATTGGTGCAGTGACTAATTTTTATCTTAATAGCTCAAAATCTTTTAGGCACTCCTTATACAAATTAAAAATTACATCTTTTTCAAGTAAATGACATTAAGACTTAGCAATTTTTGAAAAGTTTTTAATATATTGCTTGTAGGATCAAGCATGTCCTAAAAAACTCCTAATTTCCCTCATATTTGTTGCATGAGGTAAATTATAGATCAATTGAATTTTTGTAGGATCTACTTTCATACCATTTTTTGATATATGATGTCCTAAAACAATTCCTCCTGCTACCATAAATTGACTTTTTTCTGAATTAAGGACTAAATTTGTTTCTTCAAATCACTTAAGAACTCTCGATAAATATTTTAAACATGATTCAAATGAAATTCCAAACTCTGAAAACTCATCCATATAAACTTCAATTCCTTTGTCAATTAAATCATAGAAAATGGCCATCATACATCTTTGAAATGTAGCAAGGGCATTACATAAACCAAACAACATTCTTCTAAAAGAAAATGTACCATAAGGGCTCATAAAAGTTGTTTTATCTTGATCTTTAAGAGATATTTGTATTTGGTGATAACCAGTATATACATCCAAAAAATAAAACTATTTATGCCCAGCTAGTCTATCCAACATTTGATCTAAAAAGGGTAGTGGAAAATGATCTTTCCTAGTGGGGAGATTTAATTTTTTATAATCAATGCATATTCTCCACCCTGTGACTTGTCTTGTTTGTATTAACTCATTATATTCATTCATAGTCACACTCACTCCTCCTTAATTCGGAATGCAGTGAATTGGACTAACCCATGCGCTATCATAAATAGGGTAGATAATTCCAGCATCTAACCACTTTAAAATTTCTTTCTTAACAACTTTTTTCCTAACATGATTCAATATCTTTTGATGATTAGCCTTGGGTTTACGGCTCTCTTCCATATGAATTCTATGCATACAAATTGAAGGACTGATTCCCTTATTATCAACGATTGATCATCCAAAGGCTTTCTTATAATTCTTCAAAGTTTTCATTAACTCTCTTCTTCTATAGTTAAATTTAAAGAAATTATAACCGGTAATGTTGAGGAATCATATAAAAAGGCATATTTTAAATGTTCAGGAAGTAACTTAAACTCAAGTTTAGACAGGAAGTAACTTCAACTCAAGTTTAGAAGGTTTTTTAATTGATGGACAAAAAGGTTTATCTTTTTCTATCATTTCTAAAACTTCAAAACTTTCTCGAACATAATTCAAGTCATCCGTATAAAAAACTTCAAATTGCTCTAATTCCTCATCTTGTTTGAGTTCCATCTCTTTCACTTCAAATTTTTCTTCAAAAGTTGTTTTGAAATGACATTCACTGCAATAAATTATTACATTCTTTCTGTAACATTCATCATCTTTACCTTTTCCAGGATACTTCATTAATTTTAAATATTAAAAGTAATTGTTTGGCCATTGACATACATAGTTGATTCCCCTTTCTGCACATCTATCATTGCTCTTCCTGTAGCTAGGAAAGGTCTCCCCAAAATAATAGGTATCTCCTTATCTTCCTCCATATCTAGCATAATAAAATCAATAGGAAATATAAATCAATCCACTTTCACTAAACATCTTCTAGAACTCCCTTAGGATATGTTTTTTAATGATCTACTAACTGTAGAGTTACAATAGTTGGGGATATTTCTCCTAATACTAATATTTTAAATACTGATAGTGACATAAGGTTAATGCTTGCACCTAAATCACATAAAGCTTTCCCATAAATCTGTCTTCTATTGCATTGCACTTCCATTGCACTTGGAATTGTGAAGCTACCAGGATCTTTAAGCTTTTCAAGAAGCTTTTTCTGAATTATAGCATTGCACTCCTCATAAAGTGCAACGGTCTCATTATCTTCAAACTTCCTTTTCTGTTAAGAATATTCTTCATATAACTTACATAACTTGAATTTTTTTCTAAGGCTTCAGAAAATAGAATATTAATCGTAAGCTTTTTAAAGATCTCCAGAAATTTTGAATTTTTTTTATCCAACTTTTATTGACAAAGTCTCTGAGGAAATGGAGATGGTGGTTTTTTCGAGTCAAATTTAAGTGGAGAAATAGGTCTCTCTAAACCTTTCAGAGCATCCTTTTAATGCTCTTCAATTTCTTCTCTCTCTATTTCAATCTCTTTTTGAACTCTACCTTCAATCTCTTTTTGAACTCTGTCTCTTATGCTTCTAAGTTGAACGTGTTTTACTTGCTCTTTATTCTAGTCTTTTGGATTTACTTATGTATTACTAAGAAGTGTTCCTTGGATCTATTACTTAATGAATTTGCTATTTCTCCCAATTGATTCTCAAAATTTCTAATTGTAGTTCCATGACTTTATAATTGATTTCCCATATGTAACATAATTTCTTCTATAGATAACTTTCTCCATTTTGAATTGTGGATTGTTATTAAAACCTAGAAGATAAGTAAGTCTATAATTATTATTGTCATGGTTGTTCCAGTTTACCAAAGGGTTTACTTGGTTGTTCCCCCATTGCTAATTATTACCACGCGAAGTATTATTCCAGTTATAATTAAGATGGTTCTTCTAACCTGGGTTATAATTGTTTGAATATGGGTTATTTGGCTTATTTTTTATAACATTCAAAGTTTCTAATGATGCTTGAGAATCTACCATTTGGCCTAATGAATTCTCTTCAATCATTGAAATTAGTTGGGAAAAATTCATTCCAAATTGGTCTAACTTCCTTGAAATTGTAGCAACTTGATTTTCTAACATTACAAAAGCATCATATTCATGGACATTAGCTACTTTCTTGGGATTTATCCTCTCAGAAGGCCATTAAAATTTATTAGAAGTCATCTCTTCAATTAAAACATAATCATCATGAAATCATTTTGGCTTTAATGAACCATCAGCAACGACATCAATAATAGATCTAAGAGATCCAACTAATCCATTATAAAAGTTCTATTAACCAATCTGGTATAACATGGTGTGAAAACTTTCTCAGTAGTTCTTTAATCATTACATGTTTTATAAATAGGTGAAAACTTTCTCAGTAGTTCTTTAATCATTACATGCTTTATAAATAGATTTCCCTTCAAATTGATAAAAAGACATAATATCATTTCTAAACTTCAGAGTTTCTTATGGTGAAAAATATTTAGCAAGGAATTTTTGCGCTAAATCACCCTTAGTTCTGATAGATCCAAGTGCTAACAAATTTAACCAAGTCTTAGTTTTATCCTTCAATGAGAAAGGAAAAGTCTAAGTTTTATAGCATCATCCAAAACACCATCATATTTAAATGTAGCACAAAACTCTGGAAATTGTCAAGATGTATGTTTGGATCATCAGTTGGTGCTCCCTCAAACTGATTACTTGATAGCATTTAGATAATAACAGGTTTAAGTTCAAATGAATTCACCACTACAACAGTGTTTTAAATACTACAATGAAGTTAATCTACTGTAGGTTATAATCTCTTAAAGCTCTAAACTCTTGATTAATTTCAGCATTTTGATTATTTTGGTTTGCAATTTCTTGAAATTTTTTATCTTTATCTGTATTTTTTATTTTTGTGATCTTTCTAATAGTTTTTTTCTAATTCAGAATTGTAGGGAACTAGTTCTTTAGAACCTGAACTACGCATATGTTACTAATAAACAACATAAAATATTATCACACAAACTAGAACTTATAAAAATAACATTACGATATTCCTAAAATAAATCTAAAAATTTAAATTAGACTTTCTAAAATAGAAAATTTCTTTCTTAAAATTCCTTAAAAAATTTTTATTCTCATCAACAACAACGATGCAGTTATATTTTTTATTTTTCCTTACTTATATTTCTTACTTTGAAACAGTGCCAAAAACTTGACTTCGAAGCAAATAAGAGTACAATTATTATATTTAAATATGGGATGCTATGCAGGTATGCATATCGTTATCAAGTAATATAAAATTTTTTGATTAAGCCCTAAATATCAATCCCAAATATCAAAACTCACAGGGAGAATTTCAATCTTTAAATAAGTCAAAATAAATTTGATAACAAATTTTACTTTACAAAATATTCTTACTCAAACTATAGATGCTATAATAGGAATGAATGTTTGATTTTTTTGATAATTTTTTATAATTGAAAATAAAGTAAACAACAAACTAAATTTAACTAGTTATTTGTAAGATGAAGGCAATATAAATAAAATATCTTTTTTCTGATCATGAATCAATAACAAACATAGGAATTCTCTTGTGGATGTATTCAAATTGTGTTGTGCCAAATAGGAGAAAAATTATTCTTTATCCTTACTAGAGATGTTATAAAGAACATTGGCTAATTTAAAGTTTGAATAGTCTTGAAGAAGGGCTAGTTAAGGAAGATACTAGTTTTCACTCTAGAGTTCCCACTTCTCCCTACACCTGGGGGCTAACATCTTGTATCAAGACCTAAAACTATAAGCCAAATTGGGGGATTTAACTTGTCACTCTATAGTCCTCTAACTCTACTCCCTTCAAAGATTATTTCCCTATTTATTTGAACTCAACCATATGAATTACATTCTCAATCATACAATCTCATGTGATTTTTACCATTAGTTGAATGAGAAATTACCATCACGGATCTTACATGTTCTCACAACAAATATTAACATCTTAATTGGTCAAATCAAGAAGTAAATGAAGTATAAGGTTTAAAATCATCACAAATTATTCCAAAATTAAATATTAATACTTCACAAAACTTCCATCCAACACTTAATCACTTATCATTTTAAGGAAAAACATAAAGAGAAATATTCAGAATTCATGGAGAAAACACAACCACACTTAAGTTTAAAAGTAGAAATCATGTAAGCAAACAATAAGTCTAAATTAAAACTAAATGTAGTCACAAAGATAAAAACTTATCTCAAATTCTCTCCACCAAACTCTTGAAGTTCCTTTGAATCTCTTCTCTTCCTTTCTTTTTCAATACTCTCAACTGACACAGCATAACTCATCTCCTTCCTCTCTTTAAAATTATCCTAATTAATCTAAGGAAGTCTCAAATAGAGGGGGTGATAGTGGCGTCTTGAGTGGCTAGGGGGGCGGCGTATGAGTGAGTTCTTCAATCCAATCTAAGTCTTCTTTTATAATTTTTCAAGAGGATCTTTGGTGTCTCTTCAAAATATGTCCACATTTAATGAATCTTCAAAGATTTGCCTCCTTTCAAAAGCCATTTGAATGTACTTTTGTGTTCATTAACCATATCCCACATTTTCACCAAGAGTTACTTCAAACACCCCTTAAAAAATTTGTCCAAATTCATTGAATCATCAAGTAACTACCTCTAGCACTTACGTGTGAGGTACGTGGCACTTAGGCACGACCTTCTCAATTTTCATGGTGCTTAAGCACCAGTTTTGGGTGCTTAGGCTCCACAATTCTTTTGCACACCATATTCATTTTTATTCCAAATTTGATCCTTTTTTACTCCTTTCACCATTTTTCATCCATTTGATTATGCGTGAAAGAAAAAGACACAAATACCTTCATTAAAGAGCAATATCCTCAAAAATAGGTATAAAAATGTGTACATAAATGCTATATATTTAAGGTGTATCATGTATTAACCATCAAGAAAGGAATACACGTTCCAGAGAAGTTCCTACATATAGATTGATAGAAATTAGCATTATCATGGATCAATACATGTAGGAGTGGAGAAACTTGAGGTTGTTCACATAGTTGACAGCATAAGGACAGATGATGCTGAGGAAGTCACTAATAAACAATCAAATGTGTCTTTTATCCTTAAAAAATATTTGAAATCCCTTATTGAGTAGTGAGTAAAAGACTCTATAATTTAATCCCATGGTGGTACATCAATGTTTAAATGATGATATTGTTTATAAGAGTTTGATGTTGCATAATATCCAAAAGGTTTTGTGCCACTGACCTCTAAATTATTTGAGGGAACTAGAAATTTTAGACAACACTTAGTACACATCATGGATGGTTGTTACAATGCTGGAGGAAGCTTGGTCCTACTTTTTCTTCAATTTGTAAATCATTTGTTTATAGTAGCATCTAACTAGTATGTTGAGCTATCTAATAGCTCAATTATCATATCTCTGAGGTAGAGAAGTTATTCAGGATGAGGCTTGTTGGAGGTCAACACCACCTCATATGCGAAGACTTGATAGTTAAAAAATAAACACATAATAAGATTCTTGTAGACTATAAGATACTATGGAAGAACTTGAGTTTAATGTGTTAACCTCAGTTATAAGAGCAACATGCCATAAATATCTTACTTTTAAAATTTCATGAACCAATTGCCTTCATGTTGAAAGGATTCACCATCAAAACTTTAGAGAATCTATTGAGCTGAGTGGCTAATTTATTAGAGGAAGCCAAGCAATTATAATTCCTTAGTCATAAAACTAAGAAGATATCCTAAAATACTTTAAGAAGAGAATTAAGAATGTGGTTGTCAATAGTGTTAATCACTACAATAGCTATATAAGTAACCACAACCATAGTATCAACCACATCATCAATATCCATAGTAGTAGTACACACCATGACAGCAATACCCACCACCATAGCATTCTCAACAACAATATGCATAGAAACAATAATCACAACAACACTATATGCCTAAAATTAAAAAAGGATGAACATACATAAATTTAAGGAATTGAAGAGTCAGGAATAGTCTTTTAAAAGATAAAGTTGTAAATAAAATATTCGTGAACTTATCTAGAAACTCAAACTTCAAACGATTTGGGCCTATGAAACTTGAAAATGTCCATTTCATAAGATGTTGGGTTATATCATTGAAAAATGTTCAACATCAAAGGTCAGTTAGAAAACCATAAGGATTGGTCTATATTTATCTCTAAATAAATGTCAGATGGAAACCATATAAGGGCTCGTCAAGGTTGTCTTCAGTGAAGAAATTGAACCACTTGACACTTACATTGAAAAAAAAGTTTAGAACACTATCTTATCCAAAAACTCTTGAATTATTATTAAAAAAATCGAGAAATTCTCTGCACAAACACTTGAAGGAACTTAATCACTTACCAAACCAGATGCTCTTATAGTTCCTAAAGCAAAGAAGGAAGAAGCCAAACTAGTTTTCAAGAGAAAAGAGCTTGAAGTGAAGACCAAAGCAGAAATAAGGTGTGAATAAATGATTAAGCTGTACAGAGAAATCCTATTATGTTAGTTATTTAGGTGAGGGCCCTAGAACTCTTGCACTACTCAATCTATATAAAATTTTAATTCCTGGTGAAATTATTAAATAAATGAAAAGTGGTTCTTTTTTTGTTTTGTCTCTTTCTGACAAATTATATTCAATGGTTCTAGTTAAGTTCTGTCTCTTTCTAACAAATTCTATTCAAACAAATCTAATAGTAAATAACGGTGAAATTCTTAACAATCCTAATGAAATGACTCTCAACTCATAAGTTAATCTTCTGAAGATTTTTACCAAAATGATGATTCCTCTTATAGTGATGCCCCTATTCTCAATTTTTAAAGAATGCTTATTAAAATTGGGATAGAATCTTCTAAATCTAAACAATCTCAAAAGAAGTCCAAAAATTTATAGAGAAATAAGTGGATTCCATGAAAAATCCTACAAAGGATGTTTTAGAGATCAACCTCTAAAGTGGCAAAGTACTCCCACCTCGTAAAGTGCCTCCTTAGAAAACTAAGGCAATTGTTAGTCCTACTCAACCAGCAGTACCTCTGCAAGATGTTCATATCCATGATATGCTTATGAAAAGTCCATCTATAGTTGATTATAAAGTGTTTTATCACTTAAGGAAGTTACCAACTAAACCTAATATCTACAATTATCTAATCTTATCCAAAGAGATGAGAGGGTTACTAATTAAGGCTTTAATAAATCCCAAAATCTGTATAACCAACCAGCACATATTCCCTAAAATGGAGAAGTAATTCACTTCAATAAAGTTCCAAAATTAACTTTCTATGATGATGTCCTCTTGTTAGAGATTGTTAATCATAATCGATCACATTACATCTCTGTAAATGTGGAATACTTTTGATTGTCTATAGTTCTAGTTGATTCAGACGCATCATCAAACATAATGAATTTGAGAACCATGATTTTTATTGAAATTGATACACACAAAGCCTCCTTTGAGAAGAAGTTATTACATGGATTCAATGTAAATAGTGAAAGAGCTATAGGATTTATTACTCTCTTACTCAAAATTGGAGATTTCTAGACTAAGGTGAAGTTCCATATCATTAATCCAGCAACATCCTTCAACACACTAATAGTAATATCTTGGTTACATGAACACCGGATGTTACCTTCCTCTATCCATCAATGCATCAAGCACTAGAGAGATGAAAAAGAGTATTGCATCAAGGGTGACCTAAAACCATTTTCGATCCATCTAGAAAGATGCATCATACTGAGTACCAAGGAAGCAAGCACTAATTTATAGGGAGATACCCACAAGTAAAAATTTAGAAAGAAAAGGAAGGAAGAATCCTGCAAAAGAAAAGATTAAAATAGAGATGTAGAGAAAAGATAAAAAAGAAAAATAAAATGCCACAAAAGAATATAAAGAAAGAAAACAACAACACAAAAAAAAGTTAAAAAGATAAAAAAGAAAGATAAGAGACTTCATTGGAAGACAAAGATGAAAACCAAGTGATATTAATATGTTTCTAAACCTCTAAGAACTTATGAGTAGGTTATAGAGCCATAAGATATTATCGGGTAAAGTAGGATAAAAATTAGATGATCACTCTAAAGAATTTTTTTATCCAATTTGAAGGATAAAAAACCCATAGCACATATTAACTTAGAGTTCAACTCAGAAGATAAGTCATGCATAATATGTTGATCTGACAGCCCATGAAAGTTGAAACCCCATGAAAAATATTCTATAAAAAAGATGGTGAAAGATGAAGAACTGCTACTATAAGTCAGCACAAGTCCGATTCATCTATGTACAAGAAGATTAATCAATATGTCAACACTTTAGATTTAGCCCCACTATCCTCTGATAATGTAGCAAGGTTGGATGTTGAAGTGGCACCTAAACAAAGTGGTCATTAGAGTTAGAGGTTGTATAAAGGTCCCTCATCTTTGAGTCTTGATAAAGATGTGGAACTTCAAGATGAAATTCAAATGAATTTATAGAACTTCCTTCAATTGGTTCTCACCTTTTGTTACTAATTTAGAAAAAAAGGGTATAATACCGCATAGGTGGTCCAAAAGAAAATCTTAACATTTTAAGAAACTTTGAGAGACTCAACACAAAGGAGTCACTTAACATTTTAAGAAACTTTGAGAGACTCAACACAGTCGAGTCAAGAGCCAGTGTAAAATTCAGTACTATATGATAAGTGAATGAAAATGAATAATACATGGTGATCATTAACTATCTACAACTTGATAATATCTTTTTCAAAAATAATCATTCCAATGATAACATTTGTTTGCAATTTTTTTATGATTTGCATGACCCCTCGATTAGGAAGGCACCACATGAACTTGATGAAGAAATCAAGTCAACCATTTATGAATTAAGAGAAATAAATTTGGGGACACAATACAACTCCATGCTAACTTGCATAATTTCACTTTTGAATAAATAAGAGACTGATAATCTTGTTAATTGACTCATAGAATTAAGAGATTATTTTCCTTGGAGCTAGAAAGAGATGTTAGGAAGCAGTTCATGAATTGGAAAAACAAACTGATGTAATACTAATTATGCAATAACCTTAATGAATAAGAGTTGAGATTGGATAATAAGTAACCATAGAAGTAATGACATTCATTGAGGCCTATTTCACTCGAAAAGAGAAGCATCCTTCCTGTATGGCTAATATTGTTACAATTGAGAAAATTAACAGATAAATCCACCTATGCATAAACTTTAGATATCTTAATAAGGCATGCTTTAAAGAAAAATTCACACTACCCATACTATAACTAATAGTAGAAATTACCTCTTCAAATATAATTTTCTCTTTCAAGGATAAAACTTTGGGCTATAACTTAATCAAGATGGTTCCTGAAGATGAAAAACATATTACACTCAAAATCCCAATTAGAGTTTCTTATTACAAAGTTATGGCCTTGGAATAGAAGAGTGTTGGTATTGTATACCAATGAGCTATAACCAAGATCTTTGACCCTCAACCACAAGCAAATAGAATGCTGCGACAATGAACTAGTTGTGAAGAGCAAAGAGGGAGATTATCACTTATATGACGTAAGATTTATTTTTGAAAACTTACAACTGTACAACCCTAAATGAACCTCTCAAATGAACCTTTGACATCATTTCTATAAAATTCCTAGGGTTCATAGTACAACACAATAGGATTGAAATAAATCGAAGAACATTGATGCAATACTATAAATGCTACCTCCCAGAAGCCTAAACCAGCTAGATCCTTCTAGGATAGGCTGGTGTATTTAAGATGCTTCATTTAAAAGCTTTATGGTAGATGTCATTCGATTTCTTATTTAACTAAAAATAATGCTAAGTTATACTAGGATGATAAATTCCAACAAGCTTTTGAAAGTTTATAAAAAAAACCTTGTGACACCTTCAGTATTAACAAACCTTATCTCAGGTCCGTTGTTAATTCTCTACATTATTGATTTAGATGAATCACTTGGTGCTTGTTGGCCCAAATTAATGAGGCTAAAAAGGAGAATACAATATATTACATGACTCATTAATTTACCCCAGTTGACGGAAACTATCCTTTCATCAAAAAATATTATTTAGCTTTGAATTTTTTTGTCTAAAAAAAGATACTACATGCTCTCTCATAAAGTCTAGTCTTAATTTTAGATTTAATCCTTTTCAATATTTGATGACCATTCCAACTTTATTAAGAAGACTAGAAAGATGGTAAATTGTCTTATGATAGTTTGATTTAACCTTTAATCCCTTGTGTGCTACAAAAAGTTAGGCTTTGATCAATTTCTTAGCAGCGCATACATTGCCTATCGACACTCCTTCAAATGATGACCTACATAATATAAAAATTAAGAATTTAGATGATCAAGCCAAATAATACTTGGAAATTTACCTCATTATGCTTTATATGGCAAAAAAGATGTTAATTCAAAGTCAGTTATCCCTAAGAAATCAATAATATGATTAGTAATATTAACTTATGACTAGAGAATGATGAGGTTATCATATCTTCTATTAAATTTGTGTAGCAACAATGAGTTTGAGTATGAAGCCCTAATTAGAATTCTGCATCTAATAATTTTAATGGATATTAAAGAAGTCAAATTCTTTGGAGATTCAAAATAGGTAATCAATCAAATTGTTGGAACTTAAAATTTTTTCAAACCATGACTTCAATGTACCACTAGTACACTATGAGTTTAATTGAGCATATACCATATTTCACCTTGTACCGAATATCCTATGGAAGTAATACCATCATTGATGCTTTGACAAAGTTAGCTAAAGGGATAATGGTATGTCTTTCAACATGCTTAATTTTCTTTATTTTTAACATTTGTTTTTGGATGAAATTGCACTTTAAAGAAAGGTATTTTCATCTTTATCTTGTAGGTATAACAAGTAGCATACATGGAGCGAATTAGAGTTGAAATGGAGCAAAGTGGAGGCAAAACGGAGCAAAAGGTGTCTAGCAGACTGGAGCCAAGGCTCCAACTTCTAGGAGCTAATGCATTGCCCACAGGCACCTTAGCACTAGCTTCTAAGGGGCTAGGTGCTAGAACCACCCAGTCAACCTAAGTGCCTAGGTGCTACAGCTGGGCACAGTTTCAACATGATGAGGGGAGTTATTTGATGGATTTTGATGCTTAGAGAAGGGACTTCTTGGTATTTCCAAGTTTTGGAATTCTCTAGGAACACCAAGAGGTCATAGATAACAGTAGGGATTGTGAATTTTTACCTTTTCTTGAGAGATTGGTGAGGGGTTTAGAGAGAAATCTATAAGGAAATCATTGCAGCATTGCAAGAAGTTCTTGGATTCATTGTTGGGGAAACTTTTCACCTATTTTCTAAGGAGAAAAGCTAAGTATCGTGTTTCTATTTGTACTGAATTTGTTGTAAACACATATTTAGTTTAGTTTAGAAGTTCTTGGATTCATTGTTGGGGAAACTTTTCATCTGTTTTCTAAGGAGAAAAGCTAAGTTTCATGTTTCTATTTGTACTGAACTTGTTGTAAACACATATTTAGTTTAGTTGTTATGTTAAATGAGGATGATTTACATTGCAATCTTCATTCTTTGTGAGCAGACTCCTTTACCTTTCTCTTGTTATGAATCGATAGGAATTGTAGGATGTGTTGAATGCTTTAGAATTGGATTTAATACTAATGTGATGATCTTTCCTTCTATGCTTCATTTACTCTTTGTATAGGTCATATAAATTGTTAAAATTTATTGCTAACCCATAAATACTAGGAAGAGCTATGCATAAATAATTAGAGAGATCACATTGCTCGATAGGCTATGGTGAAGTGGTTCATAGGTCAATGCAAATAGATTGGGAGATATGTTTTAATGGGTATAACTTGGGGGGTTTCTAGGTGACAGGCAGAAACACTTACCAAGTTAAACTAAACTTCTTCATGCACTCAAAAGATGGTAAATAAGATATATGCCCCTATTTGTCACTAGCCATATTAGAAATTCTTGGTATTTGATCCTACTTTCCACTTAGGCAATCACAAGAGAAAGGTAGCTTTTTTATCTTGATATTCACCAAACTAATTCATATAGTTAGGTTTAGCTTGAGACTTAATGCTATAGTTTAGGAGTAATTGTTAGGAAACCCATTTTGATTTGCATTCCAATCAAGGCCTTAGCGTATTAGACTAGAACTTTGCCTAAAGCACTCGTTAACACCTTCCCTGCAGGATCGAAGATCTAGACTCAATAGAGCCCTATATTAATGAAACAATATGTATACTTGCGTGAGAAAACCCAGTGAGTAATAATATCTAATTTTAATAACTTAATTTATTTGCTAGGAAGTAGATCAAGTTTCTAGTTCCATTATCAAGACTTACATTATTGTGATAATTGTTTGGGTGCATCAGATAACATGTTTATCAGAGGAGTATGTGTCGATCAAGGTTCAAGGTTGTTAGGTCATTTCTCTAATTGAGATGAAATGCATTCAATGACACTTGACTACAAGATAGGATGTTGTCACCATAGCCAAAGACTCAACTAATTTGAGATAACCCCTTGTGGATTACTTATGAGAAGCAAAACTCCCACAAAATAGTTACTAGCCCAATAAGTATAATATAGAGCATTATCTTCAACCCTCAAATAAAATTCACTATTTATAGTCTTTTGATATTATGTAGTTATGTTACTTCGACAAGCATAAAGCTCAGACCATCACTAAGGAGATACACTTAGGTTTATGTGGCACTCACCAATAATGCCTCAAAATGAAATCTAAGATCGGATGGATGAGATATTATTGGACAAAGATGATGAGTGACTATATGGAGATAACATGATATTGTCATAAATGTCAAATACATGTTGTAACCTTACATTAACTCCCTAATGTATTATACACTATGATTTCCTCATGGCCTTTCAAATGTTGTGGCATAGACATCATGGTATCTATTAACCCTCCTTCATCAAAGGGATAGGTTTATACTCGGAACGACTGATTACTTCTCGAAATGGATGAAGGTCTTCCCCTAAAAGAAGCAGAAGCTCGCCATGTGTTGCAATTCTTCAAATACCACATCATACACATATTTAATGTTCCATAATGAGTCAAATTATATTATGGTCTCATATTTAGAAAAACCATATTTGATAAATTTTTCAGACAATGCAACACTGATTGAAGATATTCAACTATATATTACCCTAGAGTTAACAAACTAGCTGAAGAATTCAACAAGACTTTAACTTAGATCCTTAAAAAGATAATTAAAGATAATAAGTGATTGTAGCATGAGAAGTTGGCGGAGGACTTATGGGCTTATTGAACTACATAGGCATTATCCCCAACTAAATGTGCCTTAATTTCTTATGTTTATGGGTGTGAGGTTATGCACCCTTTAGAAGTGCAAATTCCCTCTTTGAAAATTACTATGTATATATAGAAGCCTCCATACAGAACATCCATTTTGAATTTATAAGAGCTTGAAGGATTAGAAGAGAAATGTTTATCCACTCAGTAAAATCTAAGCTCTATGAAGCATGAATTGTTTAAGCTCATGACAAACTAGTTCGTCATAAAGATTTTTATTTGAGAGAGTCAACCTTAATTCTTAGAAGACATATTCTATCACACCAAAAGATAATTAGCAAGTTTAAACCAATGTGGGAAGATCCATTTTTAGTTGATAAAGCCCATCAATAAGTGTTAGCTAAAGAAATAATATGCATATCATTGTATAAAAAATTTCAATTCAACTAATAGGAGTCTACTGACCACCCCTAAATAAATATGCATATCATTGTATAAAAAATTTCAATTCAATAAAGTTTGTTTTAGGACCCTAATAGGAGTCTACTGACCACCCCTAAATCTAATTTTTTTAACAAAATTTGAATTATTTTAGAATCAAACATCCAACTCAAAAAAAATTTTACTCAATCAAACCTTATTGAATTTACTCAAATCTCATTGAACTTGCTTAAATCTCATCAGACTCAAACTTCGTCAAACTTACCCAAGCTTAATTAAACTCACTCAAAACTCAAGCTTTAAGAACTCAACATTTTCTCAACCAAATTGAGAAATGTATCCAAAATCTTTTACTTTGCTTCGCTAATTAAATTAAAATGTAAGTTGGTGATTAAAATTTAAAAGAAAAGAATTAAACTTGTGATTGAGCACTAAATAACATTTAACACTTCATTCCTGTTGTAGCGAAATATTCCCCAAAAAGCTCAGTTTTTTCTTCAAAGAAAATGTCAAGTTGGCAGTTGATTAAAGTCATTTAATGAATAGCCCATTTATCTAGTTTGGTATAGGATTCAAAGACCATGATATGCTTTTCAACAGTCTAGTTGTGACCATATACCAAAATCAAAGAAAGTAGTTGAAGGATAACCATTAATAAAATTATTAGTAATTTGAGCATAAGTCCCCCTACCATGTATTGAGTCCAACAAAATACCATTTAATTCTCGACTCAAGTTCATCATTACCAATCTCACCATAACCAAGACTTTGAAGAGGGAAATAATAAAAAGAACAAGAGGATAGATATAGAGGAGTACATAGTTATGGATCAATTCCATATAATCAAATTAAGTGGATTTAATTATACACCTTCTATCCCTCTTATTGAGCTAATAACAAAGGAGCCCAAACAACCTCTACCCCTCCATACCCTCATATTGAGCTTGATGATCAACTGGCAAGGTGTACACCAATATACCCCTCCATACCCTCATATTGAGCTTGATGATCAGCTGGCAAGGTGTACACCAATAAATAAATTTTTAAACACTTTGAATGGTTGAGAAGCAGGCTTGTCAATGTAGTGGAGGGGATTAGAATGTTGCATTAGTTTTTAGTGATGTAAAAAACATAGGATTGTTCTTATTGTTTGTGGATTATGTGGATAAGAGGTCTACATGATACAGTAAAGAATTAGACATATTTGAAACTAAGATGGTGGTTGAGAAATAAAGGCATGCCAATTTATAGTTTGGATATAATTATAATTATGAGAAATATCTTTAAAAAATCTTCCTAAAATTACCTGTGGCAAAGAAATAGATCACTTACTCATACTAATCAAATGCCTGTTTAAGAGGCTTATATTATGGCACATCATACCACATTTAGATACGGCTAATAGTTGCATATTATATATTTATGAGAGAGGATATTTTTTTGCACCACATATTAATCATCGTAACGTCGAGTAACCCTTATGTATAGTCGCTTGTATGTCAATTTAACATTGTTTTTGGTGAAGATAATCATCATAATCAACCTTAGAGGCTTTGGTGGAGAATACTCCATTCCCCTACCCAAAGGTTTAGTCGTATTAATTAACTGGAATGGAGCTAACTAGGTCAATCACTACTTAACTTTAGTTCTTCATAGTAGAACCTCCATCACCTTTTGGAAGATGCACGCAAACCTTCAAACACCTTTAGAGCTACACTCCCAACAATAACAATGACTTGTAGAATATCACTTCTCTTTCACACTGAAGATATGAATCTTGGAGTTTATTATAGTTATCCTCCACTCCATATGTTCATGTATTTATATATCTATGATTATTATTAAACACTTTTGAGACTTTATTATTATTGTCAGTTGTTGTGAATATTTTAATCTTTTTTATGAAAATAGTTTAATTTATGTTCTTTAGTGAAGGAATAAAATTTCCATTAACAATATGCAAGGATGTTATATGCATGTTGTTTGTATTTAATAGGATGATGTTTAGATGCCTTGAAAATGATAATTTCTTTTTTTATACAAATTGCGAAACTCTAACATTTGATATTGGGCCTTAACTTTCAAAACAAAAAATCAATGAAAACTAATGAATTCATTTTCTTAAAAAAGAAAACAAACTGATGAACCTTCAAATAAGCTAAAAAAACCTTCAAGCAACCCAATGAAAATTTTAAACAAATAAGACAAGTTAATGAAACCTAAAAAAAAAAAACAAATGAAACCTTCAAACAAATAAATTAAACCTTTAAATAAAACTAAGGAAACTTTCAAATAAAATAAACTACACAAAAATAACTAAATAAATTTATCTTTAATTAGCTCTCAGGTTTGATATGAGTCTCTATGTTGTTCATCCAGATTTAATCAACTTGTGCCCCTCTTGGGTTGGATGTGAGTCCTTATACTTTCCATCCTAACAAGTTCAACTTTATTAAAATTTTATTTTAATTAGCTCTCAAGTTTGATTAGAGTCCCTATGCTTTCCATCATAATATAATCACCCCATGCACTTCTTTGGTTGGATATGAGTCCATGTACTTTCTATCATAACATAATCAGGAAAAAATAAATTAATAAAATAGACAAACCAACCAACAAAAAATAAAACAAATAAAGAAATAAATTAATTTCTTATTTGATTAACTCTCAGGTTAAATGTGAGTCCCTATATTTTTTATCTTAATATAATCACCCTATTCAACTTCTTATTTAAATGTGTGTTTATATGGTTTTTCATCCTAATGTATTCAGGAAATCTAATCTATAGTATTCCAATGTAAGACATAAAACTCAATTGCACCATCCTTAAGGTTTGAATTCCCATTCTTAATTTTAAAATTTTAGATTTTTATAGGTTTATTACCTTCAGGTGTCCATCAATCTTGGAGTAATCTCATTGTTGCACCATCACAATGTGATCTGATTTAATTGACATCAATTCATTCAAGAATGATCCGAAAGGTCAATTGTTTCGGTTAGTAAGTTTAAGTAAGGATACAAGCCCCACTCTCTGTGTTACTCATCAAAAATGATAATATGTCTTTTCATAGAGTCCACTAGTGTTAGAGTAATCCCTTTATAGCACCATCACAATGTACTAGTTTAGTTGACTACAATGAAGTGAAATGTCGATGGTGCAAGTCAATTCCTTGGGTCAGCAAGTTTGAGTAAGGAGATGTCACTTGCTCCTTTTTTTCTCTTTATGGCCCATAACAAAACATACATTCAATTAAATAATATTGGATCAATCGTGCTTGGGCGCCATCAAGAAGAGATTAGGTTGAAAAGCTTCAATTAAGTTAAAAGATGATATCCAGTTTATTTCCTCAGTTTAGTAAATCTGCGCAAGGGTTATGTCTCATAACAAATATTTTTCAATATAGCTTACTAGAAATCATTTCTTTTCCTTCCTCTATTTTGTCAACATTATCAACTAAACAAGGCCTCGACAAGTGCTACCCCCTTAGTTAAGTTAGTATAGTGTAGCACTAATCTACTACTATAGTGTCAATATTGAAAATAAAGAGTTGGGAATGATGTACCAAGTCTAGCATGGGCTCGACTTATCACGATTTAAAATGTTTGTTCTTTAGATTGAATTACTGAATTCAAAAAAATATAAGAACTATAGTTTAATAAACTTAGAATTGGACTAAGAGCACCTTTTCATATGTGTTGAATTATTGAAAACTTTTTGTAAATATTTTCCTTCCTCTGGTTCATATACCTCAGTCTGGTAAAATGCCTATTAAATAGGTGTGCAACTTGGCTTAGATAGTCAAGCATAGGATCTATTCAAACACTAATACCTTGAGATTAGGAGGTTTATCTTATTTGGTTCATATACCTCAGTCTGGTAAAATGCCTATTAAGTAGGTGTGCAACTTGGCTTAGATAGTCAAGCGTAGGATCTATTCAAACACTTTCTAGCATTAGTGATTGAATACCTTGAGAGTAGGAGGTTTATCTTATTCTGGACTTGATTAGCTTTCCACATGTTTAACTTTTTTGGCATGTTGATGTTGGACTAATCTCTTTGTGGCAATATCATGATGTAATCAGGTTCATCAATCTTGAGTCAATCAACACTCATTATATAGGTTAATGCATTGGGCTCTATTTCCAAATATCCACTTTTTAGTTTAGTTCATCAAAGACCTAATATCTTATCTTTCTTAGGTTCTTTAGTTTTCCGAAAAAATTATTATCAACAAAAACTAGCTCCTTAGTTGAGTGCTCTTCTGCAACATATATGTGTTACTCTAAGTCTTGGTCATAAAGCACCAAAGAGCTAAAAGAGCAGTGTGTTCTTATTTATTTCTCTCTCTTTTATTTTAAAAGGATTCGTCAGCTTGCCAATCTCCATATACTGATCCTGATCTTTAATAATAGTACTACAAAGTATGTGTTATATCCTTAAGTTTCCTTACTTATATTTCTTACTTTACAGCAGTGCCAAAAACTTAACTCATAAACAATTAAGAGTGCAATTATTATATTTAAATATTGAGATACTATGCAAGTATACATATTGTTATCAAGTAATATAGGACTTTTTGATTAAGCCTCGAATATCGAACCCACGGGGAGAATTACAATCTCTTATGTTAGAAGAAATTAGATAACAAATTCTCACAATAGATATTAGCATCTTAATTGGCCAAATCAAGAACTAAATCAAGTACAAGGTTTAAAATCATCACAAGTTATTCCAACATTAAAGATTAATATTTCTCACAACTTCCATCCAACACTTAATTACTTATCATTTTAAGGAAAGAGATAGAAAAAACTTCTCAAAATTTGTGGAGATAGCAAAACCACACTTAAGTTTAAAAGTAGAAATCATGTAAACACACAAGAAGTCTAAATTAAAACCAAATGTAGTCACAAAGATAAAAACTTATCTCAAAATCCTCTCCACCAAACTCTCGAGGTTCCTTTGAATCTCTTCTTTTCCTTTGTCTTACAATACTCTCTACTAACACACTACAACTCCTCCCTTTTTTCTCTATAAAATTATCCTAATTAATCTATGAGAGAGAGGCATCGATGGCTAATTGAGTCTCTCCCTCCATTAAATCCAAATCTTCTTCTATAATTTTCCAAAAGGTGTTTTGGTTTCTCTTCAAAATGTGTCCACATTCAATGAACCATCCATGAGTTGCCTCTTTTTAATAGCCATTTGAATGTATTTTTGTGTCTAATAACCATAAACCACGTTTTCACCAACACCATGTTTTCACCAAGAGTTGCTTCAAACACCCCTTCAAAAATTTGTCCAACTTCATTGAGTCATCAAATAACTACCTATAGAGCTTAAGCGCGAGGTATGTGACGTTTAGGCCAGTCTTCTTTGTTATCAAGCCACTTAAGTTCTAGTCCTGGGTGCTTAGGCACCATGGTTCTTTTCCACACCTTCTTCATTTTTATCCAAATGTGATCCTTTTCACTCCTTTCACCAACCATTTTTCATCCATTTGACTGTACCTGAAAGAAAATCACATGAAAACCTTCCATTAAAGCACAATATCCTTAAAAATAAGTATAAAAATGTGTACATAAATGTTATATATTTTAGGTGTATCAAAATCTCCTAAACTTAAAATGTTACTTGTCCTCAAGTGACACTTCAAGCTTTCAAAACAAAAAAAGTAAATTATTTAAATGAGTTTCTTTAGGATTTTCTAAAATTTTGATCTAGAAATATAGTAGTCCAATTTAAAAAAAACTTTAGTGCATGAGAGTTTAGAAATCTTTAATGTAAAGAAGTCTAAAAATATGAGTTCTACATATAAGTTCCAATCTAGTTCAGAAATACTTATAAATTCTCCAAATATAGGGTTTAGGCATTCTATCTTCTCCACTTAAAGATTTGAATTAAGAATAATTATACTTACTATATTATATCTTTAAGCTTAAGAGTTTTTCAAGTCTTATATTTTAAAAAGATTAGATGTGGAACCAATATCTGATTCGGCGCTATTCCTCAAGCTTCTCCTCCCTTTTTCAAAATTAATTTTCTTTTTTTTTCTTTTTTTTATTTTTCTTTTTTAAGTATTACTATATTTGGATAGGCCTTTAATGATTTTGAATTCCACTCCTCCTTTCCTAAAGCAAAGGTTTGACATATATCCTTACTTAAAAATATAATAATAATTTTGAAAATTATTTTAATAAAATAAATTTAAGTATTGAAAATAAAAGTCTAATCCTTCTATATTTTTCAAAAATACAGATTATCCTACTAAAAATAGTTACACAATATTTATCATTTCTACATTAAAAATATTTAACTTTTAAGTTTTTCTTCATTACTATAGGTTTCAACTAAATTTACTTACTCCTTTTTATATTCAAAATTTTACTTTCCTAATATAACTTCATATACATAATTATTTTTTTTCCAAATCAAAATCTAATTTAATTGTAGCATGTTTAAGAACAAATAAAATTTAAGTTTTGAAAATTACTTTTCACCCCACCCCCCAAACATAAATTTTTAATAAGATAAAACATTTTAGCATCATATATATATAAGCAAGAATAAAAACTAAAAATAACATGCTTACACGAATTTTTACACCCTAAATATAGACGTACAAAAATAAAAAATAGGAGTAAAAATTAATTGATCAAATTTTAACTTAAATTTATCATATATGAGATTCATTAGTCTTCTATGCAGTGGAGGATAACATAAAAGCAAATAAACACACTAACATAAATTCATGACTGCAAAATAAAGAAAATACATGATATTAAATTGAAAATTAAACATAAAGTTGTTAAGTTAGTAATATTCTAAACCATATTCTAATCCTTCCTAATATTTAGGATTAAGTTCAACACAAACTAACAAAATAAACTAAATAACACAGTTAACATAATTACTACCACAAAAACAAAACATAACTACTCACAACAACACAAATGCATTACAATAGTATCTAACACAACAAAACACCATAATAGTAGTAGTCTAAACAAGTACAACACAAAACAAAGTAGCAATTCAGTACAATTACAACACATATAGTTCACAATTTAAAAATTAAACTACTTAAATCAATCCTCCTCTTCCTCTTCATCATCATCATCATCACTGCCCCAAAAAAGTTGTAGGCTCATATGAAGGGTATTATGGATATGAAGGAAAAACCACACTTTGGTCACCCCTGATAAGGTTTTCCAAAGTTAAGTGAAATTTTTCTTCATAGTCACTATGTCTCTTCATAAAACCATATATATGATCTACATAGTACTCCAAATTTAGTACCTTATCACAGTATAGTTAATTTTATCTACCATCCTTTGCATTAATTGAGCATTTGAATCAAAACTAGTAGACTAACCTTGCGATGTAAATGCATGTGAAGTAGAAGCATGAGATGTAGAAGCATTTGAACTTCTAGAAAATCCTCCTCTCCAGCAAAATATAGAATGTTATGAATAAGATTTCACATTAACATTTGTGATAGGCTTTAGAGGTTGTAGAGTCTCCTCTCAACTATCAAATTTAAGACCAGCTTGCTTACAAAAAGAAAAGAGTAAGGATGTGAATCCCAAACTTGCTATAGTGGCAGTTGTAGAAGAACTGATGATCATCTGATAGATCAAGAGTTTAATATTGATTGGCTTAAACTATTGAATGCAATAGTTCATAGTAGCTCCATCTCTTGTAACTTCACCAAGGTGATTAGTAGGGAGCAAACGAGCTAAAATAAAATAGTGTCACGCTTTCGATGTGGCATCAACCTTTTAAGCAAGGAAATTTACTCTCCTTTCATTTGTTATTTTTCATAATCCTCTTCCTGTAGTTAATTAAGATATAATCTCATCTAACCCCTCCTCAGTAAGAATATAATTCGAATAAAAACACAATATACTAGGGGCAGCTGGTAAAAAAAATGTATTACCTTAGGAGAAAAAGCTATTAATTTTCCTTTGATCATAACTTGATCTTTCTCAACTCTAGGGAGATTAGCATAGAACTCTCGAACCATAGAAATTACCTCTACAGCAGAAAAGCAACAAAATCATTCCCACTGTCTACAAACTATTAAATCTTCAACTTCTTCACTAGGCTTTTTGAAACATCGCTTAGGAATCAGTTTTCTTGATTGCATTGCTTCAGTATATCTATCCTGGGCTTTTGAACTAATGAACTTACTGGAATCAAAATTTAACTTCTCTTTGCTCCTCTTGCTCCTCCCCTTTGCTCCTCCTCATTCTTGGTGCCATTTCTAAAAATCACATAAAATTCACAATAAATTCTAAACTCAAGTCTAAATACTAAACTTAAATTCTAAAAGCTTAAACTATCAGTTTCATGTACTCTCCATAGACTTTTCTCAAATTTTCACCATGAATAGTGATTTTTTGATAAATCTCCAATGTACTCAAAATAAATGGTCAAAATAACAAATTTTTACATGGAAGTGAAGCTCTTATCTTGAAAAGATGAAATCTAGCAAATTTGGCTTAATTCCACCAAGAAATATTCACTTTGGAAGGAGCCCTAGTTACCAAAATCGTGAAATCTCGAGGAAAAAAATGGCGGTCGGGCAAAAAATGGCATTTTTCGGCTCAAATTTTCACTTTTAACCGTTCACAAACCGATTTAAGTGAACCGACACTTAAGCACGACTAGCTCGGTGCTTAGGCGCCTACCTCTCGAGTAGTTCAACGCTTAAGCGTGGGGTCTTGGCGCTTATGTGCTAGTGTACAAATTTTGATATTTTTGATTTTAAGTGAAATGCACATCTAGCCAAATCCAACTGCCCCTAAATGGTCTTATAAATCTTAATAACTATTTTCTTCCCCTATAATTATCCTCTTTCCAATATTCACCAATTTTCACAAATTCAATTCAACAAAAATTAACACAAAATTTCATACACAAACAAATAATTATATTAATTCGTAAACAAATACAAACACTTGTGATGTATAAATTCTCAATCCAAAGAGTCTTGGATGAGCTAACTTCTAAACACATATTTTATATACTAAATAAACTAAACATTAAAAACACCTAAAACAACATTAAAACAGCTAAATCAAACAAACACTAACACCAAACAAATAACTAGACTCTAAAACATAATTCTTTTCTCCTTCTGGTGGAGTGAATTTTGACCTTTCATTTGTTTCTCTTCGGGCATTTGGAATATAAATCTGATAGAATGGATGGTGGTGAAGAACTCTGGTTGAGTCTTCTTTAATCCATTTGTTTTTCAAATATATAGCCTTGTCTGCTTCTTTTATAAAACCTGTATGGCTAAGTTACATCTTAAGTTGCCATCCAATATGCTCCAAATGTGTGTTAGTCTCATTCACCTTCGCTTCACAAGAAGTCATGTTAGCCTCAATCTTTGTGATCTTCTCCGCTATTATATCTGTACTAACAACTAGGAATCTGTTGTATAACTCTTGCACACTTTACTAACAAAATTTTTCTTCATGGCTTCTTCCTTCTTCTTCATTTCAATCTCTCAAGAAGACATTTTGTAAGTTCTCACACTCTTCACTTAGACTTTAGGATGAAAATTGAAGTGGGGTGAGAATTCTCTTCATTCCATATTATTTATAGGTCTTGGATCAAGCCTAGACCCACTACACACGTTCTCATACCACTAGAACATGTTTAAACCCACTAAACCACATTTAATTATTTTAGAAATGTAATTTAGCATGTTTTTTTTAACTATCGCACTTAAGCGCCGAATGTTGGCTGACATGCCTAAAAGTTACCAAATTTTTCATATATATTTTATGCTCAATTTTAATGATTTTTAATGATATTACACTTTAAAGAAATTTATTTTGCATATTTTTGGTTTTCGGTGCAAGAAATAAACTTATGGAGAAAATAAAGCAAAAATGGTGCAATTTGGAGTAAAAATGAGCAAGAAAGAAAATTCTGACTTGGCACTTTTCGATATGTATTTTTATGTTTAATCTAATTTATTATGTATTTTTATGTTTAATCTAATTTATATTTCTCACATGTTTTGAATAAAATTACACTTTAAAGAAAGGTTCTATTGATGCTTATTTTGTAGGTATATCTGTTAGGAGCAAAACATAATTGAAATGGGGCAAAACATAGCTGAAACAGAGCCAAACAAAGAAAAATGGTGGAGCTGTTGCAGAGTGGCACATGATGCGCCGAACAAGCACATGATGTGCCAAAATTCAGGGAACCAACGCATGATGTGCCATAGATGACTTTTGGCGAATTAATGTGATTCAGGATGAATTTTGGGCAAATTTTCAAAGGGACACTTGTTCTAAACACCCTTTGGAGTGATTTAATGCATCTAGACACTTTGGAAGGTTCTTTTATGAAGGGATACGTCTGTTGGATCAATGGACATGTCTTTTTAATTCAAAAGAGTTGACTTTTAGATAGAATTTGGGAGGGAATTTTGAATTCTTTTTGGAGGGAGGCGGCCTTTTATAAAAGAGAGGGAAGTATAGGTCTTGAAGAGGAGTTTTGGGGTGGCGTGGACGTGAAAGGGAGAGAGAGAGAGAGAGAGTTTGCGAGAAAGACAAGAGGAGAAGAGGAGATTTTCTTCTAGTGTTGTAAGAGGAGAGAGAAGGTGAGAGATTTCTTCCTCATTACACTTCTAAGAGAGAATTAAGAGTGCTTATAAAGAGAGAAAGGATTGAAGAGAACTTCTAGGGATTTGCTTGGGAAAGATTGTGAGATAAGTTGTGTCTTTTGTTTCTTTTGTATTGTAAACTTCTTTTTATTAATGAAATTTGTGTTTTTTCGTTTCCTTCTCATGAATTCTAAGTAGTCTTCTTTATTCCCTTCTCATGAATTCTAAGTAGTCTTCTTTATCCTTCTCCCTACAATGAGATTTAGTTTTGTGAAGAATTGATTTTGTTTTATACAGTTTTAAATGTCAATAATTTGTGAGAATTTAAACATAAATCTTCATTTACTTTTTTATTTAGCTAATTAAAATGCTCAAATGCATTGAGAAACATATGTTCTAAAAGGGCTATGATTTCTAAAACATGGGGAGAATCACATTTGATTTTATGGGAGAGTATTTCATCCATGGGGTTGAGTATAAATAAATAGGGAAATATACTTTGTTGGATGCAGAATTGGAGATTTTAAGGTGACAGATTAAAATCTCCAAGTTGGTCCAGTTGATTGGAAAATGATGCGAGATTGTTAGCCCTCAAGTAAGTGAGTAGTAGGAGATCTGAAGTGGCAGGCAGGATCCTCCCCGTAACCATGAAACTAGGGACCAAACTCTGAATTAGTCAATGTTCTTTATGCATTTCGAAGAGGGTAAAGAATAAAATTACTTCTATTTAGCACAAAATAATTTTTATATATTTTCAAATGATTTTAATTTCTTCACAAAATATATACCTTTTGAAGGGGAAAGATGCTTTCTTAAATTTGAACTCTTCATCACAAAACTTTGTTTAGTCTTAGTAAATTTAATTTTGAAGTTTAGAAATTAGTTTAGTAAACTAAATTCTTTTAGTTACATTTTTGTTAGTATTCATTAAACCCATTTTAACTTTCTTACTTTAATTTTTATAGTTTTAATATTGTTATGTTATTATCATAAGAATTTCTATCTTCCAAACTAAGACTTAATAGTAGTAGTCTAAAATTAGCCTAAGGGATTTCTTACTGTGCTTCTCTGTGGGATCAATGTTGAGGTTTTTAAAGAAAGCCATATATCACTTGAAGCGATACATGCACTTACATAGAGCCACTAGTGTGTGAACTATTTTATATATTTTATATAACATTTCTTTTTTGCAAATTAAATACTTAATATAAATTGGGTCAAGGTTTTGGCCTTATTTTTTAAAGCTAAATTTCTGCGTTATTTCAGAATGGGTCAAGTTTTTGGCACTGTTACTGGGAATTTAAATAGACACAAAGCACGTAGAAAAATAGCACACACTAAGAGCACATCAATTTTTTGGTGTCGTTGTCGGGGAAGCTTTGGTGAGAACTTTAGGAGAATTTTAGTTAAAATTGTAAGACTTAGATTTGAAATTTATAGTACTATTATATAATGTGTTTAATTATTATGTGTTTATTTTAAAGAGAATCCTAAATACTAAAAATATTTTTGGTATCTGTCCTATTAGTTAAGTCTTTTGATTTATATGCATAGTTCAGGAGTTAAGTTAAGTCTTTAGATTTATATGCATAGTTCAGGAGTTATAGACCTTGAATTTTACAAGTCAAATTTGGAGAGAACTTTTGGGAGAGATTTGAAAAGACTTCATGAATTTAATGTAGAAATGGTGGATCAACGATATAAGGAATATTTAGATTTGGACAATAATGCTTTGAAAGTGTAAACCTGAAGAGAGTGGCAAATTTTCAAGAATATATTCTTACAATTTTAATTTCTCAGTTTGCAGATATTGAGACAAATTTGGATCAATACATTGAAAGATATCCTCAAGGAACCCAAATTATTAAGGAAAATTCATTTGAAAAGTGGATTGAAACTGGGCATGAGATACATAATTCATATTTCGATCATTACAATCCAGGTTGGGAAAATAATTTGAATTTTAAGAGGAATAATAATTTTGGAGGAGAAGACAAATTTAGGGAAGATAATGAATTTAATTGAACATGTAGTTAAAAAAAACATGGCTATTATAGTGATGAACTTTCTTTTCCTAATAATTTTGATTTCAACCCCCAAATTGATGAGAAGGATTTATTAGAAGAGGTTGTTATTCAAATGGAGAGTAAGCTGGAGTGTCAAGGGACCGCAATAAGAAATATGAAAAACCAACTGGGGAAGATTATTAACTAAATTAATAATCCTCCTCAATTTAACTCCAACCCACATGATGAGGAGAACGAAATAATTTTAGAAGAGGTTGTAATTCAAATGAAGAGTGAGCTGGAAAATCAAGTGGTCGCAATAAGGAATATAGAATACCAACTGGGGTAGATTATTAGTGCAATTAACAGTTACCCTCCTGAGATTTTACCTATTGACCCTAAAATAAACCTCAAAGAGATGAATGATGAGCAAGAATGATGAGCAATTTATGATGAGCAATTTAAAATTATTGAACTAATATATAGAAGAGAATTCAAGGATATGTTTCAAAAGAACATTGAGTTGATAGATGAGGATAAAGATATTGAAATACCAATAGAAAAAATTCCTGAGGAATTAGAAAAATTTATTTCCTCAACTAAGATAAATATAGAAAGATCACCTCTACCATTTACTCAGTATCAAGGGGAAGAATTGAAAGACAATCCTGAACAAATGAGTAACCTAGAAGAATTTTATCCAGATTTTAAACTATCTAAAGAGAATCCGATCCAAAATTTGGGAGATCATGAAGTATCGTATAAAGATCCATTTCTTATAAAATTTAAGGATGAAATTAATATAAAAATTGAGAAAATCACTAGAAGAATATTAGATCTAGAAAGAAATATGAGGAACGAGGATATGAATCAATCTGAAAGGAAGAGCTGAAAGAATAATTTAAATTTGAGGACTTTATAGGAATCCCTTAAAGATTGGGTGATTGATCAAGGATCACTTAAATGGAATTTTGATCCAGGTGGAATCATTTTTCGGGCTGGCGACATTAAACAAAGCGTTTTATGGGAGGCAACCCATAGTGTTCTTGAGAGTTATGATCGTTAGTGTTGTAATGTGTTTACTTTATAGTGGATTAATCAGTTTGATTGATGATTGGCAGATGTTTGGATTTTAGTGGTTTTATTTGATTTTTTTGTGCCATGAGGGAGGTTATTCCTTAAATTCTTATTACAGCTAGACTTATATATTCTGTTGTAGTAGTTGGATTGATGAGTTCACTATGACTCGAGTCTCACTAGGACTTGAGTTTTACAAAAGAAATCTTGAACATTAATGACATCATTAATTTTAATAGTGACAATTCCATCTCAGTCTTGTTACTTCTTTTCTCTGACTTTATTTTCATTTGATGGGAGTAGCTAACCTATTTGATAAGTAACATGTGGATGAATTTACAATATCTTTATAACTACTAAGGGTGCTTAATTAAAGGATATAGTAATGTCTGGGGTTGGTGCTCAAGAACCAATATATCATGGATAATCTTATATTTTGGATTAGAATCTATAAAATCATTTATAAGTACCCAATATATTTGTGTAGTGACTCTGTTAGAAATTGAAAGTAAATTAGTGAGATGCAATGAGTTAAAGGAAGAGTTAACCTCATTTATCATGTGTGTTTGAGTTTGTGTTACAATAATATAAAGATTTGATTAACACATAAATATATATATTCCTAAGTCGATACATGTTCTGCTTCTTAGATCTTTCTTTCCATTTTATTGAGCATTTTAGTTTAGATTTACTTTTTATTGCATATTATTTTGTCCTGATGAATACTTGTAAATGTTTGTGATAGATATAATTTTTAAACTATTTTTCTTCCTGCTTATATTTTCTATATTGAATTTTATACATGGTTAAAATCAAGTTTGGGGGTAGGAAGAAAAATAAAATTTAAAGTTAGTATATTTTCTTTTTGTTTAATATTATTGCAAGCATATTTTAGGCTTGATTTATTCTCTCCTCGAGTCATTCTATCCTAATTATGCACTATAGGAATTTGATAGGATGTTGTAGTAGTTAGTAGATTCAACTTTTACTTTTTCTTTCTGCTACATTTTATGGAATTAAGTGTAAAATATTTAAAAATTCAAGTCTGGGGGGAGGAAAAATTTCTTTTAAAAAAAGAAGCAAACTAAATTTTATTTGTCCTCAATTAACTATATTTTTAAAATTAATTTAATATGATCTTGGATATTATAGTTTAACTTTAAATGACTATATTTATGTTCGTAAATATTATGGTAAATGTAGGTAAAAGTTTTTAATAATGAAGGTCAATTCTAAAGTTAAAGATATTTGGTATGAAAGAATAAGACTATGTTTTTTCTATTTATAAAGTAAAGAAAATTATATTTTTGAAGTATTAAGAATATTAGAGTTTCATGTAAGAAGAAAATAATGAGATTTTATGAAAAATCATAAAAGTAATATGAATTTATAAAGTGAAGAAATGTAATTTGTTTTAACTTTAAGAAGAGGATAGTGAAGTTCAATATTATTAAAGACTATCCAGATATAGTAATCCTTACTTAAAAATGAAAAAAAAAAAGAAAGGATTAAAAAGATTCTGATCAAAAAAGGAAGAAAAGAAAAAGGAAACAAAAATAATTAAAAAAAATAATGTGGGGAGAAGCTTGAGGAGACGCCTAATCAAAAATTGGTTTCACTTGAATCAACTTGAGGAAAAGACTTTATTACATTTTCTAAAATTGTATTGGAGTATTAGTAGCATTACTAGTAAATTTTTCTTTTTCATATGAATGTTCTAAGTATCCTTGATATGAGAAATTGTAATTCAACAATTCTTCTTGAAAAGAATAGAGATGCAGAAATCTTAAATTTGATTATTGAGTACTCTTAGACTTAGATTTTGAATCTAAGTTATTAAAGATTTTTTTTTAAATTATGTAGATTTTGAATCTAAGTTATTAAAGATTTTTTTTTTTTAAATTATGCTATTTTATTTATTAAGCTAAATTATAAAAATTTATAATTTAAACTCTATCCTTTAATCTCTATCATAAGTCATATTTTTATGTAGTAAAAGGGTTACTTGAGAACAAGTAACGTTTAAGTTCGGGGGAGTTGACACGCCAGTTGACACGCCTAAAAATATCTACTTTTTTATATATATTTTATGCTCAATTTTAATGATTGTTAATGATATTACACTTTAAAGGAAGGTATTTTGCATATTTTTGGATTTAGGTACAAGAAATGAACTTTTGGAGAAAATGAAGCAAAAATGGTGCAATTTGGAGTAAAAACGAGCAAGAAAGAAAATTCTAACTTGACACATTTCGATATGTCTTTCTATGTGTAATCTACTTTACATTTATCACATGTTTTAAATGAAATTATACTTTAAATAAAGTTTTTCTCATGCTTATTTTGTAGGTTTATCTTTTACAAGCAAAACACAACTGAAACGGGGCGAAACAGAGCCAATGAAGCAAAATGGTGGAGCTACTGCAAAGTGGTGCATGATGCACTAAAATCAAGAAAACTGGTGCATGATGCACCAAGGAAAACTTTTGGTGGATTAAGGTGGCTCAGAATGAATTTTCAAGATGAATTTTGTGTGAATTTTCAAAGGGACACTTGTTCTAAACACCCCTTGGAGTGATTCAACGCATCTAGACACTTTGGAAGGTTCTTTTATGATGGGATGTGTCTCTTTGAGCAATGGACATCTCTTTTAAATTAAAAAAGAGTTGAGTTTTTGATAGAATTTTGGAGGGAATTTTGGATTCTTTTTGGATGGAGGAAGCCCTTTATAAAAGAGAGGGAAGTCTAGGGCTTAAAGAGGATGAGTGGTGTTTGTGTGTGTGTGTGTGTGTGTGCGTAGCATGAGGGGGACAGAGTTGTGTATGGTGTGTATCGTGAAGGAAGTTAGAGAGAGAGAAAGTCAATTTCTTCGAGATTTTCTTCAAGGATTGTAAGAGGAGAGGGAATGTGAGAGATTTCTTCTTCATTACACTTCTAAGAGAGAATTGAGAGTGCTTGTAAAGAAAAAAGGCTTGAAGAGAACTTCTAGCAATTTGCTTGGAAAGGATTGTGAGATAATTTATGTCTTTTATTTCTTTTGTATTGTAAACTTGTATTTATTAATGAAGTTTGTGTTTTCTCGTATCCCTCTCATGAATTCTAAGTAGTTTTCTTTATCCTTCTCCCTACAATGAGATTTAGTTTTGTGAAGAATTGATTTTTTTTATGTGGTTTTAAATGTCAATAATTTGTGATGGTTTGAACCTAGGTCTTCATTTACTTTTCAATTTTGCCAATTGAAATGTTTAAATGTGTTAACAAACATTTATTCTGAAAGGATTTCTACAACATGTGGAGAATCACATTTGATTTTAGGGGAGAGTATTTCATCCATGGGGTTGAGTGGAAATAAACAGAGAAATATACTTTGTTGGATGCAGAATTAGAGATTTTAAGGTGACAGACTAAAATCCCCAATTTGCTCCAGTTTATTAGAAACTGATGCGAGAATGTTAGCTTTCAGGTGAGGGAGTAGTGGGAGTTTTGGAGTGGCAGCCAGTATCCTCCCAACTTAATTCGCTTAT